>NC_083421.1:5677215-5977215 GCF_020745735.1 Hemiscyllium ocellatum | reverse complement strand
GGAGACTGTGTTAGGGAGCGACGCTGGGATGCAAGGTGGATCATGGGTTAGCACAGCACCAGTGACCAGGGCTCAAATCCTGCCTCGGGCAACTGTCTGTGTGGAGTTTGTACGTTCTCCCTGTGTCTGCATTGGTTTCCTCTGGGTTCTGCGGTTTCCTCCCACAGTCCAAAGATGTGCAGGTTAGGTGAATTGGTCATGCTTAATTACCCGTAGTGTTGCGTGTAGGGGAGTGGGTCTGGGTGGGCTGCTCTTCGATGGGTCGGTGCGAACTTGTTTGGTCAAAGGGCCTGTTTACACATTGTAGGTAATCTAATCTAGGATGCACTGAGGGTTATCCGAGATACTGACAAATTCATAGACACGCTCTAGTTATGTTTCTTTAATGACTGTAATATTCCAGTCCAATGTTCAGTCCTGAGTTCATTAGCCTTACCTGCCAGCCCTGTTGTATTTAAATGAACACAATTTAATACAACAGGCGTTCCTTGCTTCCTGTCATGTTCCAGGCAGAGAGTAGATCGGCGACCACCAGGAATGACAAAGGGAGTAGGCAGGGATTGCAGGAATCCCCTGTTGCTATTACTCTCGACAACAAGTAGACCTTTTTGGATTGTTGGGGGCGATGTCCGTTCAGGGGAAAGCAACAGTTGCCAGGTTGGTGGTACTCCCACTAGCTCTTGGGCACAGCGGGAAAGGGCGTTAAAGTTAAGAGTGTCGATTGTTAATGGTACAGATCAAAGATTCTGTGGTCGCAAACGGGAATCCAAGGTGGTAAGTGATCTCCCAGGTACTAGGGTCGAGCATGTCTCCAAGTGGCTGCAGAACATTCTCAAGGGGGAGGGGGAGCAGAAGAAATCATTATGCACGTTGGCACAAATGATGAGGTCCTGCAGCGTAATTACAGAGAGCTAGGAGAATCATTTTTAAAAATATCTTGACAGTGATAATCTCCTGAGAGGGAGATTAACGTCAGAGACTTGCACTGAAGGGGATTCCAATATCTCTTGCGGCCAGTTTTGCTCGGGTTACAAGGGAGGGTTTAAGCTAGATTGGCAAGTAGTCATATCCTCAAGAGCAGGAGGCAAGTGGAAGGAGATACAGTAATCAGAAATAGTAAGGTTAGGCTGGAAAACGATAGAGAGAAAGTAATGCATTTTGGATTAAATTGCATTTGTTTCAATGCACGAGGGCTGACGGGTAAGGCCGCTGAACTCAGGGTGTGGATATGTAGGTGGGACTGGGATATTATAGCCATTACAGAAATATGGCTAAGTGATGGAAAGGACTGACAGCTTAATGTGCTAGGGAACAGGTGCTTTAGGTGAGACAGAGATGGTGGAAAGAGGGGAGGGAGAGATGCATTTCTGATTAAGGGGAGTACCACATCAGTAATCAGAGATAAAATAATTGATGGATCACCCAATGAGGCTTTATGGGTGGAGTTAAGAAATAGAAATGGAATGGTAAGGTGTTGGGGTTGTAATAGAGGCCCCCAAAGAGTCAACAGGAATGAAAGTTACAAATATGCAGGGAGAGAGGGGAGACGTGCAGGAGCAATAGGGATTTTAATCTTTCTAATACAGACTGGAACGGCCAGACCATTAAGGGATCTGATGAGATAGAATCAGTCAAATGCGTCAGGAAAGTTTCCGCAAGCAGTATATAGAGTGTCCTACTCGGGAAGGGGCAAAACTCGAACTTTTCTTAGGAAATAGGGCTGGACAGGTGACTGAATTAATAGTGGAGGAGCACTTTGGGACCAGTAACCATAGTTCTATTAGTTTTCATATAGTTATGGAGAGGGACAAAACTGGTCAACAGGTTCATGTTCGAACTTCGGGCTTGGCTCAGTTCTAGGCCGCTGGGATCAAGGGAATCCCTGGACATATATAAAAGATGCAGGAGTTCAATGAAGAAAGAAATCAGTCGGGTGAAAAGGGGGCAAGAATGAACCTTGGCTAAGAAGATTAGGATGAATCCAAAAAGGTACTTAAATATATTAAAAGTAAAAGCAATAACTGGAGAGAAAATAGGACCCATCGAAGACCAATGTGGACACGTATGTGTGGAACTATAAGAGATGGGTGAAATCCTCAACGAATATTTCTACTCTATATTTACCGTGGAGAAAGACCTGATGACTTGAGAACTTGAGGAAGTTAGTGGTGATATCTTAGGGACAATCCATATCTCAGTAGAGGAAACTTGGACGTACTAGAATGTTTGAAAGTGGATAAATCTCATGGTCCTTACCCGATATATCGAAGAACACCTCAAGTGGCTCCAGAAGAATTTTCGGCGACCCTGGACTATAATGTTGATTATCACTGACCACAATGGATGTCCCGGAAGACTGGAGGGTAGCAAATGCCATGCACTTATTCAAGGAGAACTGCACAAAAAAAGCCTTGGAACTACAGACCAGTAAGTTTAACTTCCGTGGTAGGTAAGTTACTTGAGAAGGTTCTGAGGGATAAGATGTGCATGCATTTAGAAAGACAGGCTTTGATTAGGAATAGTAAGTGTGGCTTTGTGCGAGGAAGTTTGTGCTTGACAACTTTCTTAATGTAATTGGATGAAGTGACCAGGAAGATTGACTTGGGTGGGGCAGTAGACGTCGAAACATGTGATGTTGGAAAAGCACAGCAGGTCAGGCAGCATTCGAGGGGCAAGAGAATCTATGTTTCGGACATAAGCCCTTTATCAGGAACGTCCAATATGTCGATTCTCCTGTTCTTCTGATGCTGCCTGACCCACCGTTTTTTTTTCCAATGCCACAAGTTTCGACACTAATCTCCAGCATCTGCAGAGCTCAATTTCTCCAAGATTTAGTCAATATGGATTTCAATTACACCAGAACAGAATTAGGCCTTTCAACCCCTGGAGCCTGATATACAGTTACAGGAGGAGGCCAATGAACCCCTCGGGCCGATAAAACTGTAACCAGATCATGGTGCACCAGTATCCAGTTGCACAGTAACAGGATCAATCTATTCAGTTACTTGAAGTCAGTAACAAAGGAAATGGAAGAGGCCGCAAAGTGACTGGACTATGGGATATACTGGAATAAAACCAGGCTACATAGCCCCTCAGACCTGCCCTTCCATTCAATAAGTCAGGGCTGATCTTCACTCGGCCGCCATTTCTCTTTTATGCCAATTCTTTGTAGCCCTCGACTCTCTGACGTGTCAAAGTCCACTGACACCCACTCGCACCCCCCAAACATTTCAATGATTTGGCCTCCCCACCTGTCTGGTCCCAACCGTCACTACCCCCCGAGAGAAGGAAACACTCCCCACACATATACCTTGGCCTATTGACATGGATAGAAGATATGAACACAACGTAATGTGACTGGCCCTGATATCATGGCAGTACTTGATTCAGTGAGATGTCAAGAGACTGAACAAAATTGAACTTGATGGGAATCAGTTGTAAACTCGCCACTGGTTGAATCATTCAGAACACAATGGGGTTGGTGGACATCAATCCTCCCAGTCCCTGGATATCCCTGTGGGCAATCCTCAGGGGAGTGTCTTCGGCAAAAACATCTTCAGCTGCGTCATCAATGTCTTCCCCTCTGTCATACTATCACGGGTTGGAATGTTCTGTGAAGATTATGCAATGTTCAGAACAATGAGTCACCTCCTAAGGTACTCAGGTATCAAATCAGAACAACATTCAAGCTTGTGCTGCTAATGTAAAGGTAACATTTATCAAAAGCGCTGCTGGGCACTAAACATTTCCATGGTTAAAAGAAAGAGGAACTCCTTCAGCAACTCTAGCTGGTTTCATAGTAATATAAGAAAGCCATTCCGCCCATCTGATCTGTTGGATAACAAGAGGCGCAATGCGTTCACTCACTCCTGCCTATTACACAAGAAGACAATTTAAAAAACAACAGTGGATGTTGGAATCCAAAATACACACGCAGGAAGCTGGAAGAACAAAATAAGCAAGGCAGCATCAGGACGTTGAGAAGTGAACGCCTTGGATATAACCATTCGTCAGGACTGTGGATAGGAGTAAGGGGGTCTATAGATAAAGTGGCGGGTGAGGGAGGAGGAGGCAGAGTGACGAGGTGGGGGATAAGTGAACACAGATCAAGCGTATCAGCGGGTTGGTGATGGGATGGCTGAGTCCAGTTGGTAGGTAGCTGGACAAAAGCTTGCTCAGAGGAATGGAAGGGAGGGGAGGGTCTGGGGAGGGAGTCGGGGAATTGGAAGTGAGGTTATTTGCAATTGGAGAATTCAATGTTGAGTCCTCGGGGTGTAGGTTACACAGGAGACAGATGAGATCTTGTTCTTCCAAATCATGATTTGGTTCGTTGGGGAAATCGAGGACGCCAAGGATGGCCATTTTGGAAAGGGACTGAGAAAGAGAATTGAAATGGGAGTAATTTAGCTAGGATGACTACTACATTTTAAAACAGACAAAAACTTTATTCATAAAATTACACACTGAAACACAAAGAACAGAATAAAGAATCACGACAGAATTCAACCTATTCAACGAAACTTAATTATGCTGTTCCGAGCATACACAACTGTCCCAATAAGCAAACTCCCAATAAAAACCAGTACAAACGGAACATATACTTCCAGGTTGAAATTGAAGGTCAGAAAAGAGAGAGAGTTTCCACACAGCTCCTAGATGAACTTCCCAGTTCAAAACTCAACTGAAAACTGCTCAGCTCAATTCAGCTCAGCTAGTTCAGCTAAAATAGCTCACCACTCTCCGTTTATTATACTGGTCACTTATAAAGCATAACCACTTCGGCCTGAAGTCTCATCTGTTTCCATATAAACAAAAGGACTCTAAAAATCCTTTTCATTTCTGTACCAAACCAGACTGATCGGAGCTTGGCCCCATTTTATTGTCCCTGCAAAAAAAAACCAAGGACAGAGTCTCCTTGAGCCAAGGAACAGCTTTTTGACAAATAAGGGGCTTGCTTTGTGACATGTCTCCCCCCACAAAATAAAAAAGAACCATCAATGCTAAAAGATGGCTGCATTTTTAACGCTTCAAACCCAGTTAGTAGTCTCAAAACAGACAGATACACTATGTTAACTGTAAACATTCAAACATGCACAAGCCCTTTCAAATTCAGGCCGCGGTATACCCACCACTGAACACGTCCGTATTTCATTCGAGTCTCAATAATTCATCAGCTTTCACTCTTTCGCGACCTTCCACATGCACAATTGTCAGATTGAATGGCTGCAACAAGAAGCTCCATCTAAACAATCTGGCATTTTTGTCCTTAGTTTTTCCCAGAAATGTATTGTAATCAGTGTATACGATTGTCTCAGATGCATTCCTGTTAATATAAACACAGTTATGGTGTAATGCCAACACTAACTTTAAAGTCTTTTTCCCCACCGTTGAACATTTCTGTTGATGAACTTTCGACTTCCCAGAAAAATACTGGGTTTTTCTATTCCCCCATCATCCTACTGCAGGAACACCGGAACAATACCCACATCACTAGCAACGATAGCCACCTTGAAAGGCTTCATGTAATCTAGTGTAGCTCATTCTGGGAGCAGTGTTAACGCAGTCTTTAGGATGTAAAATGCCTTTTGACAGTCCTCTGTCCACTGAGAGTTCTTGCCCTTGACAATTTGGTGAGTGGAGCTGCCGCACTGCTTAAAGTTTGGCACAAACTTTCGGTAAAATCCAGTCAATCCCAGGAACTGTAGTACTGCATATTTCTTTTTATTGACGGTGTGAAACATTCCTCAATTACTTTCATTTTCGTATCTCATGGGGCCATTTGTCCAAGTCCAATAACGTGACCCAGGGACGTGACTTGGGCTTTCTCAAATTCAATTTTATCTAAGTTTACCACCAAGCCTGCCTTCTGAGGTTGATCGCACAAGTCTGATAAATGCTCTAAATGTTCCTTCCATGAGTGACTAAAAATCATCAGGTCATCAACGTAGACCACACAGTTGGGTAATCAGGCAATGACGTTATTATCAGTCTCTGAAATGTGGCTGGATCGCTTTTCATACAAAATGCCACAATTTGAACTGTTCATTTGGTGTTATGAAAGCCGAAATTGCCTTTGCTTTTTCTGACAGAGGTCCGTGCCAGTAGTCTCTGAGAAAGTCCAACTCAGAAATGAAAGTAGCTACTCCCACTTTTTCGATACAGTTCTCCAAACATGGAATTGGATCTGCATCAGTCTTTGGAATGGCATTGACTTTGTGATAGTCCACACATGACCGTTGGTACCATCTGGCTTTGGTACCATGACTATATGTGAACTCCAGTCACTGTAACTCACTTCGATTACGACATATTGGAGTGTGCGCTCTATCTCTTTGTGAACCTGTGCCAATTTTGGAGAGTCATGCCCATAAGGATGTTGCTTAATCAGAACAGCATCTCCGGTGTCTACATCATGCACAATTATGTTCGTACTTCCCAGTTTATTGCCGCATATCTCTCCACAAGATAGTAAAAACTCTTTCAGGTCACTTTTTTTTCTTCTGTAAGATAACTCAATAATTTATCCCAATTTTTGACTACTTCCTCATTCTCCAATTTGATTTGAGGAATGTCCAATTCAGAATCCTCTGAACTTGGTTCTTCCTTCTGTGCTGTAATCATTAACACCTTCTCCTCTTGCTTTCCTTCCCTATCAAAATACCTTTTGAGAATATTCACATGACACACTCCGTGAGATCTCATCCTGTCTGGAGTCCGTATCAAATAGTTCACCTCATTCAATTTCTTCCCAATTTGATAAGGTACGCCAAAACTTGCTTTTCAAGGTTCAACTGTTACTGGAAGTAACAACAATACATTACTCCCAATTGCAAAATTGCCAATTTATGATTTCTGATCCATTTCCTTTTTCATTGTATGCTGCAATACTTTTAAATGCTGTCTACCCAACTCTCCAGCTCTATTTAATCGTTCCCTAAAATTTGACACATCATCCAAATGGATGGTCTCTGAATTCTGACTTATTATTTTCTCCTTAACCAATGTTAATGGTCCTTTTACTTTGTGCCCACAAATTCATTTAAATAGACTGAATTTGGTCGATTCATTCTGTGCATCTGTGATCACAAATAGTTCAAAAGGAATTTCCTTATCGCAATCATCTGGATAATCCTGACCATAAAACCTCAACATGGTCTTCAGTGTTTGATGCCATCTCTCTTATGCTCCCTGTGATTCCAAATAGTACGCAGTAAATTTGAATTGCTTTATTCCCAAGTTATCCATCATCTCCTTGAAAAGTTCGGATGTGAGGTGTGATCGGTCTGGATCTCTATTGGTAGTCTGGACCTAGTAAAAGAATAAGCATTTTTCTACAACTCTTTTAGCTGTGATGCTGCATAATGGGTCTGCCCCTGGAAATCTAGTCGACACATTCATTATTGTTAATAAATACTTATTTCCACTTTTTGTTTGAGGTAGAGGCCTACACAATCTATCAAGTCTCTTGCGAAAGGTTCCTCAAATGTTGGAATAGGTATTAAAGTTGCAGGTGTGACATGTTTGAGACATCTGGCAAAAACCAACTACATCTTTGTGTAGTCCAGGCCAGTGAAAGTATCTTTGTATTACAGCCTGTAATGTCCTAACCCCGAAATGATCTCCAAGTGGTAACTCATGTGCCACTCGCAGCAGCTCCTTTCTATACCCAACAGGAAAAACAATTTGAAGAATTTCTGTCCACGCCTGATCTGCTTCAATGTTTACTGATCTCCATATCCACATTAGGATATCATTTGTTAAGTAATAACACACAGGAATGCATTCATTCTCTTTCTTGCTAAATATTTTTTGATATAACTTTTATAACTTCTTATCTTTCTGCTTAATTCAATCACCTTAGCAGAGCTAAATTACTTTCATATTTTCATACTTGCTCCTTCTGTTCCACTTATCTGGTCAAAAAGAAACTTTCGGATTACTCTATGTCAGCTTCCTTATCTGTGCCTTTATCCTGCTTCAACCAGTGCATTTGTGATCTTCTGATGATGTAATCAGGGAAAATTCCTGGATAAACATTCTCCAGGTCTTCAGTTGCCTGCATCGTCACTGACTTTTCAACTAGAGCAGGCAGCACGCCAACCAGTGAATCAGCTATATTATTTGCAAGGACAAATATTTATTCCTGTAGCTGAGAGTTAGGGGTCCAGTACACCTACCACACATTCTCCGCTCTTCTCTGGACTCCTTCTCCTCACTTTACATAACTGAGCATTTTTTGCCTCACTATGAATTCCTGTTCCCAGCACATTTTCTGGCAATAGTCTCTCAAGAGATCATAAAGCCTCACCCCTCAGCATTACAGACTGAAAATATCCTGTGTCAATCAATATTGGAACCTCCTTACCAATTACTCCTGGCCTATGTGAATAAACTTTACCCTTCCATGTAGATTTTTTTACGCAGAGTTAGCATGTCCACTGATCATCTTGTACACTCTGAGGCAGTTGCCTAACTCCCCCTATGCTTTTTGTTACTAATCCAACGAAACTTCCAGGCTTGTCTTGTTATCCTCCAGCTGGATTTCTCCCAGCTCACTAACACTGTGAATTTGTGTGGCCCACTTTATTACAATGAAAACAGCATAGTATTTAAACTTCTTTGTCCCCCTCAAGGTTTTCTTTATTACCGTGGTAAATTATCCTTACATTCTACACTGTGATCTACATTTCCCTTTGCACATGAGGATATCTCTTTGCTCCAATTTCTGTCCCTCAGAGACCAGAACTGGTTCTGGAAAGCAAATCAAGTTTATCGACCAGTTCATAATCATCAGCCATTTCAGCAGCTAACCTTGCTGTTTGCATTCTCTGCTCTTCCACCTGAGTTTGCACTACTTCAGGTAGTGAAGTTTTGAATTCCTCCAAATACTAACCTCTCTAGGGGCATTATAGCTTTGCCTGAATTTTAAAGCTCTTATCCAACTATCGAAATTAGTCTGTTTGGTCCTTAGAAACTCAGTGTAGGTTTGACCAGGATCCTCATCAGATTCCTGACAGGTTGTCTATGTTGACTTAATGTTTTTTTTAATCTCTTCAGACTCCCCAGATTCCTCCTCTGATAGGGATGTGAATACCTCACCAGTCCTCCCTGCAAGTTTCGTTTGGATCAACAAAAACAAAATTGCTTCTGGCCACTGCATTTATTGAGCCAACTTTTCAAATGAGACGAAAAGGTCATCACATTCTTCTCATCAAGTTGAGACAATGCTTGAACATTCTCAAACAAATTCTCACTAGGCTTCTGACTACCAGGGGTTGCTCATCCACACTCTCTTCCTTACTAAGCCTACCCTCAGTCGTTATCTCCAGTGTTTAACACTGACTTCCCTTTTTAAGTGTCAGTTTTTACTCTTCAAAAGCTCTCTCTTTCTCTCTCCCCTACTGCTTTCTCTTTTGCCATTCTTTCTTTTTTACTCTCTTTTCCCCCTTCTTCTGCATTTTATTGAAAGTCAAATGTTTCATTTTGGCTGCCCTTTCCTTACGTCTCGCCGCTAACTCAAGATGTTTCATTTGCAACTGAATTCTTCCCATCTCTATAGATTCGGATGATTTCTCCAGCAAGTTTAATTGACGAGCTACTGCTGTAATTACCTCTCCTTTCCTCACAGAAGCAGTCAGTTCCAATTGCAAATTGGTCTTATTCACTTTTTGTAAAATATCCAAAGTCACTGCATGCACACCGAGGAAACGTTTGGCGACTGACATTGCCATTACTATTCGAAGCTTTGTCAACCCACTCAAATGAATACCCGAACTAAAGACACTAGCACCTCCCACTCGCTGTTGAAAATCTAGCAAAGAACCCCCCAGTCCGTTATGGACAAGGCTCGACCACTCAAAACATTCTTAAGCAAGCAGCCCAGAGCATAACTTTACAGTTTGTTTTGGTAATTATCCAAAGAAAATTACCCGGAGTAATTTAGCTAGGGTGACGACTAGATTTCAAATCAGAGTAAAACGTTATTCACAAAATTACACAGTGAAACACAATGTACAGAATAATGAACCCCTACAGAATTCAACTGATCCAGCTCGACTTAATTATGCTATTCCAAATACACACAATAGTCCCAATAATCAAACTCATTTGAAATAACGTCATAATGGAACGCATGTTACCAGGTTGAAGCTAAATGGCAGAAAAGAGACAGAGTTTTCACACAGCTCCCAGTTGAAATTCCCAGTTCAAGACTCAACTGAAAACTGCTCAGCTCAACTCAACTCAGCTAGCTCAGCTAAAAGAGCTGACAACTCCCCGTTCATTTTACAAGTCACTTCGAAAGCATGACCACTTTGGCCTGTAGTTTCATCTGTTTACATGTAAATAAAAGGCCTCTGAAAATCCCTTTTATGTCTGTACCAAAACCAGACTGATCATAGCCTGGCCCCGTTTTATTAATGCTCTGAAAAACATCAAGGACAGAGTCGACTTGAGCCAAGGAACAACTTTTAGCAAAGAAGAAGGATTGGTTTGTGACAGAGAAGACAGGCTAGTGTTCTGTATGGAGGTCAGAATCTGGTGGGAATGGCTAATACTATCAGAGTGTGGCTGATGACAGATTTGTGAAAACATGCAAGGCCACACACCAACTGTACATCCACACGGTGAGAATTCATTCAGAACCTGGAGCTCTCTCTCAACCAACATGGGGGCTCCATAGAGCTCTGTAAATTATCATAGAGTCATAGAATCTTATAGCACGGAGACAGCCCATTAGCACAAACTCGTTCATGCTGATCAAAATGTCCATCCATGCTAACCCCATTTCCCTGCGCTTGGTCCATATCCTTCTAAACCTTTTCTATCTATATATTCGTCCAAATGTGAAGACACATATCATGGAAAACTGGGTATATCTGATGCTATCCGTGTTTTGTTTTGGAAATAATGAGTGTTGATTGATAACATTCCAGTGTTAATGCAATCACGTTTTTATTCTTTTTGTAGCGTATACAGATTAAACACTTATTTCCTTCACACTCTCCTCCTGGTACCATCACTGCAGGGAATTGGCTGGTGAAACTCCATTACACCATCTCTCTGAAGCAAGGAGAACATTGATTATAAATGAAAGAAAATAATGCCTCAAGTACACTCCACAACTGCAGGATGGTGTCTTTCCTCTTATACTTTAATCATTTTGTAATGAACGATACTATTCACTCCTGTGCTGATTACTTGCTGAGTCGTAGAGTGATAGAGATGCACAACATGGAAACAGATCCTTTGGACCGACCCGTCCATGCCGTACAGATATCCCAATTCAATCTAGTCCCACCTGCCAGTACCCGACTGCTCTGTAGGGATTCTGTTAGTGCCTCATGATCAAGGACATTCAGCTCCTTTTCACCAAGAGCAGTTCCCATCATCTCGTCTTCTAATAAATACAAAATGAGAAGGAGTACACTTTTTGCCAATCATTTATTTGGCTTATGAAGCAAAGTCACACCAACAACAACATCACTGTTGCCATTGGAGTTGATTGGAGATACTGAGGAGGCGATTATCCTGCTGTATTATCTCTGAGTATGAATCCAGGGAATCAGGTAATTATCCAGACACCGGATCCAAATCCCACAACGGCAAATGTTGCAAATTGAATTCAATAAAAGATCAGGAATTAAGAATCAAATGAAACAATGAAACCATTGTCGATTGTCCTACCGAGCACACTCATGCACTTCAGGAAAGGAAATTTACCTTCTTCAGCTGGTCGGGCTTACATGTAACTCCAGACTCACAGCAATGTGGTTAACTCTCAGTTGCAGTTTGAAATAGCCAAGCCAGCCACTCAGTTATATCACTCACTTCAAAGCCTCAAAGAAGTGAAACTGCATGGCCTCAGCACTGACTGCTTACAGCCCACAGACTGCAGTGGGTCAGGAAGGCAGCTCACCAACACCTCCTCAAGGACGATGAGGAAAGGGAATTAAATGTTGGCCCAGCATCCCATTAATACATAAAAGAAGACGATCCCACTCAGGGAAGAGAGAAAAACAGACATAAATAACTTTAAGCAGGAACTTTGAAATATACCTTACATGGTCATTATTGTCAGTAATATGGGAACAGGAGAAACATAAGTAAGGTTTAATTTCATTTTTTATTTCCATACCACCTGATCATCAATAATCGCTTTGCTTCTTTCTCTCTATCTCTCTCTTTCTCCATCTATTCAACTCAGCCCTTCTCTCCTTCATAACAGATGTCGGTGTCACCAACATCGATCACACTATTTCCCAACTGTGTTTAGTTCTGATGTATGATCATTAGAATCGCATTGCCAATTCTATTTTTCTCTCGACCCGAGGGGGCTGCCAAATCTGCTCGGTTTGTCTGGCGCTTTCTCATTCTTTATTGTTTCTGATCTGTTGCAACATTCATTGCTTTATTTAACTTTTAATTTTGTTATTACTTGGAATGTCTGCATCACTGACAGGGGCAGCATTTGTTGACCTAACCAAATGTCATTTACTGTGAGGTCATTGTTTCAGGCAGGACAGAACCAAGCACATTGCTGTGGGACTCACATAAATCTTAAGCCAGACCTGATAATAACGCAAGTTCTATTGACCAAAGGACATCAGTGAAATTGATAAACGTATGGACAAAATGCTGGAAATGTTATGGTTTTTATTTCCAATTCCTGTCTTTTGTATTTACTTTCTGACATCGTCTGTGGTAGGATGTGGAATAGCATCTTTCTGTGTAATAACCTGTGCATCTGAATTACATTTCTTCCGACATTACTGCGCTGAGAGAGTGTTTCTGTCATTAAGTTATTTTAGAGACAAGAACAAAGTTGCAATCGAAATATTTGAAACTGAAAGTGTGCTTAAAGGAGAGGTGTAACCATAATGTCTGAATTTTACCAAAGCATGGATAATGGTTTATAAAGCGTCAGCGTTGAAGCCAAGATGGTGACTGGGCATGTAATCGAGCTGGTAGTGGATAGGTTTTGTGATGGACAGAATACCGAGACACAAATGAATTTTATTTATTAAATTCAGTATTGTGAACAGTCTCGTTCTCAGATGTTTGTGCGGGCGGGGGTGTGGGCGGTTCTGAAATTTGTGGGTAATCAATGGAATTTTCATTTGAAACTGAAGACAATAGTTTCCGTCTTTGTCAAATATAGATAACAGAAATAGCAACGAAGTTTGCCATGGTTGAAGAGATTAATAAATGGAGAGAGATGCAGAAACTTACCAGGAACACCAACAATAGCGAGGATAGGATAGTAACCCGCCTGGATAATCATAAGTGCACCCCATATCCGATCTGGTAATGTTGACCAAGACCAGGAAAAATAGAAAAGACCCCAGGATAAACTCCTGTCCATTGCTGCAGCATTCCAGTCTAATGTTCTCAGATTCTGATCCATGAATGGATCATTCCAAACTATTCTCAGATGTTTAAGTGTCCTTTTTCTGTCTCTGCAGCTGCTGATACTTTTGAGCGTTGGAATTGATGCATCTGCTGCTACAATGGCATAAACCATTGCAAGAGGCCCCTTACTAATAGGAGACGGAAAACATCCAGTGACATAGCTAGGATCCATGGAGATTAGCATCACTCACAGTCACTGAACAAACAGCTCCATTTAACCCCTTTCAGTATAGTGCCTTCAGTTCACAAAAACTACTGGACTGGATTGAATGTTGGCACCATTGGCTATTGATCACATTTCCCATCACCCATTGCTCTCGTGAAGTTAGTCGTGAGGGAGAATGATGCATGTTTTCTTACCGCAGGCTAGATGATTCTGCTGCGTTGTCCATTTGCAATACTGTAACTGGCTGAACCTCCCACCACCACCACCCTCAAAAACCACAATCTACATGCTGTTACCGTGCAGATCTCTCCTCGACTGGAACAGGCACCAGACAATATGTTTACAGTGGATATATTTGCACTGCAATACATAGGAAATGTGAATTTGCCTGGGCATTCCTTTAATTGGTCTAATAAGGCAATTTTGTTCCTTCAACATTCAGCACTTTTTAAAATATAAACTCACAAACACTTTAACACACTTTATTAAGCACAAGTTCCTTCCCATTCCCCTCATGGTAACATCATGCCAGGGTTTAGTCTGGTGAAACCCCTTTGCTGATTAAGCCTGTACACAATACATCGAACAGTCTCTCAACAAAACACTATCATTGGGAAAGATGCATTTACTCTGGTACTTTAATCATTTTGCATGACCAGCCACATATCATTTACTTGCTGCTGTGTAAAAAATCTATTTGTGACTTATGACCAAGCACATCCGGGTCCGTTTCAACAACAGAATTTCCCAACTTCTCACTATTTAATGAACATAAACGTGAATGATGATATTTGTTGCTCGTATCTGAAATATCTTTCAATGAGCTATTGGCCAAACACTGATCCTTCTGATACCCCAAAACCTTCACTCCAGATAATTATACTACTCTCTTCATTCCCTCGATTATCCAACATTTAATACATTCGGTGTATTCCACCCCTACCTACCCATGGACTCTAACATTCCCCACTCACCTCTATACAACCATGTCAACTGTCTTTTGAAAATTCAAATACTTCATTTCCACTGGTTCTCAATTGTCGATGTCACAATGGACAACCTCCACAATATCCAGCAGGTTTATCAAAGATCAAGATCATTTCCCCTTCCTGAATCTAGATTGACTCTTCCGAATCATGACATTATTTTCCAAGTGTCTAGTTGTCACATTCCTTACAAAAGGTAACAATGTTTTTCTTACAGCTTACATCAAGCTAACCACATTGTTTAGTTTGTTGTTTGCTCTCTCTGTCCTGTTTTAAATATTTAGGTTTACAATCGCTGCTTTCCAGTCTGGAGGATCCTTTCCAGAATCTAACCAGCTTTGAAGAATAATCAGTACTTCTTTCACTAGCTCTACTGCCACCTCCTCAATACTCTTGGATGTAGCTCATCAGATGCAGCAATATACCAACCTTAAATTCAGTGAGGTTTTGAAATACGTACCATTTATTAATTCTAATTTCCAGCTGTTCCCCATTTTCATCAGTCACTCTGTTCCCCTGTATTTCTGGAAGGTTCTTTCTGTATCTTCCTCAGGGAGATGGACACAATATATTGCTCTCAGCGGATAGATGGGTTCTGTCAGCCAGTGAATATATTGGAGGACTGCACTCCAGTGATGATGGATATGTTACTCACTCTTGCCTGGAAAGTTCCAGAATTAATCTAGTTTAATTCATGGTGAGCTACATCCAAGAGTATTGAGGAGCACAGTTCTGTCACAGGTGTGAGGCTACACAGTATACTGAAGGAGGGGACACAGCTCAGTGACCACCTCAATTTTGGTTTCATACCTGACACCTGCTCCAACTTAGACAATGTCCCGGGAAATCCAAGGAAAGATAATGCTCTGTCCTGCTCCTTCCTATTTATAGAGCTTCCCTTCTGTGGAGCCTCATCTCCATTTGTTTACCATGGACCCAGACACTCTGTAAATGCAGTGTATAGAGTGGGGTCACCAGACCCAGCAGCTGACAATACAAACCCGAGATAAGCATCCCCAGAAACTCCACTGATTTTCCAATGACAGGAACAAGTCAATTCCCCACACGGAACGTGCACGCGCTCAGTGTTGAAAACTATTTCCACTCCTGAGTTTCTCTTCCTGGCTGAGAAAGCCGTTGCATCTCTGCACACTCCCACAGTAACAGTTTCTCTCTCCAAAGAATCAGTTGACAATGTAACATTACCTTTCTCTATATCTCAGCCACTATAAAGGCAGCACTAGTATTGCTAATGGATTTGATCATCACACTCAGAGAAGAGAGGTAAAGGGAACCTAACTCATTTTAAACAGGGACAAATCAAATGGATGCAATATTCAGGAATATGGGAAAACGGGGAAATGTGAGAATAGCTTGCCATTTTATTTTCCTTTCAGTTCATCATCAGCAATCCATTTGCTCACTTTTTATTTCTTTTCCTCTCTTTTTATGGCAATTTTTCCATCTATTCAATTTAAACCTGGCCCCCACCTCTCTCTCCAACCTAAACATCCATGATACGAGGATAAATAATATTATCTCCCAGTTTGCTTTCAGTTGTGAAACAGGGTCACTGGACTCAAACCGTTATTTGCATTTCTCCTGATAGAGGCTGCCAAAGCTGCTGAGATTCTCCAACACTTTCAGGCGCTGGAGAATTTTATTTTCGATCTCTAGCACCCACCGTTCCTTGGTTTATTTCACCTTTCATGCTGTTGTTTCTCGGGATGCCAACATCACGGGCAAGGGCAGCATTTGTTGTCCATCACTAATTGTCTGTGATTACGTGGCCATTTGTCAAGACAAAATTGAGCCAACAATGTTGTTGTGGGTCTGAAGTCACACTGAGGTCACACTGGGTAATAATGTTAAGTTTCTTAGCAAAGACTATCAGGGAAATAATAAGAATAAATCTTAACGGTTTCTGGTTTCCATGAGTGAAACTGGGTTTCATTCCAATTTTTTCATTCGAATTTAAGCTCTGTCATCGTCTGTGGTAGGATTTTAAACACTGCCTTGGAGTCACAGCCCGTGCCTCTGAATTACCCATCTAGTTACATGATCATTCTGATACAGAGTCCTTATTGCCTAGTCCGTATTCCTTAGTTCCTGCCAGAGAGAAATGACGGGGCAATCAGTTGACCTACCAACAATCAAAAGGACTTTAGGGAAAAAAGCGAAAGGGAGATTGAGAGACAATTTCATGTAAGATCACAGGTTTCAGAATGCTGAAATGAAGACATTTCGACAGCATGCTGCAACATGAGCCAGTATTCCTAGGAATGATAAGTGAAGGGGATATTGGCGTCAATAAAGATGAGGGAGAGTTTTAGATGAACATTTGTTCTGCAACTTTGTAACTGGGTGTGTGTTCATCAGAGTCTTCGACTCATTGGGCTGTATCTAACAATAGATTGTCTCAGTGACATCTTTATTGAGTGTGACAGAGGGATTGTCTGTACCAGACTGAACTAGTTTCATGGTGCTATCTTATCGAACTCACCACATTAACTACCCACTAAATCTCATAGGGTTCCTCGCATTCAATGCCACTCGAATTCTCCAACCCGACATGGCTGGAGGGACTCACCATCGCACCGATACCTCTGGCTATTCTATAATCACTGACACTTATGCCATCTTACAAAAGCCAATGGGCACACTGTTGTACTTCCTCAGTTTGGAGCCACCCTGCACAGGTGACCCCGAGCTTAACAGATAAGGGGAACTAACACCACGATTTTTCAACAGGGGCACAGAGGTCCTAGTGGATGGGCTAGCATGGGGTGTTCATTCTCTTCCCAGAGGAGGCCTGAGCATGGTCTGAGCTCACCACCCAGATCAGTGCAGTACCTGCGGTCTCTCTCTCTCTCCCTCACACACACACGCACACTTTAATATGAATTCCAGGTAGTGTTCGAAACAATTCCCATTTTCTGGTATAGGAACTTTCAGCCATTCAACCTCCTTGGTTCCTGCAAAAATATGCACGCATTTTATATCCAATCACAGTTAGTAATTCTGGCTATTTCACTTTGTCTCACTTTATTGTATTCAGCCAAACACTTCTTCTAAACACTTGTCCTGTTATGAAATACAATCTTGAGCAGTGAACTTTTTATCCTCAGCTGTTATCTTGACCGTTATCTGAATTGGGTAAAAAGTGAGGTCTGCAGATGCTGGAGATCACAGTTGAAAATGTGTTGCTGGTTAAAGCGCAGCAGGTCAGGCAGCATCCAAGGAACAGGAAATTCGACGTTTCGGGCATTCTGTGTTTTAACCAGCAACACATTTTCAGCTCTGATCTCCAGCATCTGCAGACCTCACTTTTTACTCGAAGGTTAATAATGAGTCCTTCTGACCACACAACACCAAATCCAAAATAACCTGCTCTCTTGTTTGAGTCCCAACATATTCTTCAACCAACCTGTTATACGCTTATGGAATTTATTTTTCACAACATTAGCAGTCACAATAACAAGGCTCACACTCTAGCCCCAAATATGGCTCACACACTACCACTCTCACTATTGAATTCAGCACCTTCCGCACTGCCGCCCCCACCCCCCGCACCCCGCGCGCTCTCCCTCCCTTCACTATACTCCCAACACTAATAACCCTGCATAGATACAATACTGTGGACTGACTCCCTCTGGACACCTCACCATTCCCCCTCCCCCTCCACCTACACCATCACTAACAGCAGGGCTACTCACTCCCACCATCACTCCCTCCCCCCCCTCCTTTCTCCCATTCCAGGAGAAACGGACTGTAATAGGAGAGAAAGGGCCAAGCCAGATGGTGGAGCACCGGATATCTGATCCTTCCTCTATCGCCCCCCCTCCCACACCCCGCCATGTGGGGAGGACCCTGGTATGAGCCGGAGTGAACCGGGACGTGTTGTCTGGAGAATCCGCGACATCCATGTCGCTCCAACTGAGTAAAAAAACAATCTTCAGTGAAGGGCAATTCGCACTTTAACCACTCTGTCTGTTCTCACAATTTTCTCCCTCCCAAAACAACAAACATCTCATTGCAGAGAGATGCAGAAACGCAAATATTCAGAGACATATGTAAATGTCTCTGACACTCACAGTACATACACGGAGATAGAATCGCACACAGATATTGGCATTCGGAGCCATACACAGTCGCACACAAATATACACAAGCACAAGTAAAACGCAGAGGCTAATACACAGATGAACCGATGTCAGCACATAAATACACAAACACAGACACATGAACAAACACACTCAAGTGCACGTCCAAACCCACAGAGAAACAGACACTAGTGCTTATAAGACAGAGATAGATAGGTTTTTGTTGAATAAGCATGAGTTACAGAGAGTAGTCAGGAGAATGATGTTGAGAAATCTCTAAGTCAGTATTAAATGGCATTCAGAGTCGATGGGCCGATTGTCCTAATTCTGTGTTTTTAATGCTCGTGTGGTGTCATGCTATCAGTTATTCTCTTCCTGGGACAGGAGCAGAGAATGAGTTCAATACATATTTGATTGAAAAGAGTCAGTGGTCATATTGGACAGGTTTAGAGGGCTGAATGGTTTATGTCTATGCCTGATTATTCTGGCCTTGTGTTACAAAAGAGGTGGTGTTTTAATGTTAGGTGAACACAGTTTAAAATAACGGGCCCCACACTGAAATAAGGTCACCCTATTACACTTTAGTGTTGTACTATCTGTAGGGTCCTCATCCTCAGGGAGCAGTGAAGACTCGGTTTTTGAAGATATTCAAGGCTGAGCTCGACTGATCTTTTCTGGACAGGAGAGTCAATATTTATTGGGAACAGGCAGGAGATGGAAGGTTAAACACAATCGGATCAGTCATGAGCAATCTGACTGGTGGCACCGAATGGCCAACTGCTGCCCCTACCCTACGTGTTGTTCCCTCAATCCACCCGCGATGCTGTTACAGGGATACACTGCTGCTACTACCTCATGCAATGTGCCCTCCATCCACCCGTCGAAGCTGGGACAGTGATAGGGGATCACCTCATTCAGCCAGTCTTTATCGTTACCATGAGACTGGAGGAGACCATTCTGCTCTCTTTAACGAGTTACAGACAAAAATGAAATGAGTCATTTTAGCTTATTGAGTACATTTTACTGCACAGCAGGCCATTTAAACTGCCTGAACTGCTACACAGGAAACGGTTGCTAACAGTCAATAGAAAGAAGAGATAAATGCTTATTTTCACATTACAAAGCTGAGGTGGAGTGCCTCAGAGTTCACTGTGGAATCATCAACGATCAATATCTGTATCAAAGAACTGGAGGAAGGGACTGCATATATCAATGCCCAATTAGCTTCAACACCAAGCTGGTCATCCAGTATGTTATCAAGTGGAGGTCGTGTGTCATCAATGTGATAAAGGCAAAGGGAAGTTAGTGAGCAAAACTTCAACAGATATAGCATAATGTGAGTTGCCTATTTTGGATGGAAGGATAAAACAATGTTAAACAATTTAAGTGGAAAGAGAATAGAGAACTCTGTGATACAGACCGTAATCATGATCCTGGTACATGAATCATATGTATTTAGTCTGCACTTGCAGTAAGTGATTTGGAAGCTAAGTGGAATGATTGTGTTTCTGTCAAAGGGTACCAGGTTTGGTCAGGAAAGTTTTATTGCATCTGTACCGGTGAAAGTGAAGAGTGCAGATGCTGGAGATCTGAGTCGAACAGTGTGAGGCTGGAAAAGCGCAACCTATCAGGCAGCATCCGAGGAGCGGGAGATTTGGCGTCACGGGTATAAGTCTTTCATCAGGAATCTGCCCGAAACATCGAGTCTCCTGTTCGTTGGGTGCTGCCTGACCTGTTGTGATTTTCCAGAATCACATTTTCCGAGTCTACATCTGTACAGGGCGTTGCTAAGACTACATATGACAAATTATGTGCAGTTTTGATCCCTTAACCTAAAAACAAGATAATTGTTTTCGAAGCTTATTGAGAATGTTTTGTTCACATTTTCTTGGAGTGAAGGCCTTTTGTTCTGAAACATTATCAGTTTTGGTCTTAGATGAGAAATCTTTTTGAAGCATACACAATTTAGAGAAAAATCAGCTGGATACATATTTTCTCTTGTCAGGGACACTAAAACTATGGAATAAATGTTAAGAATAAAATGTACTGATTTTCGCACAGATATTTTGAAGACATCAAACGATTTTTAAAAATTAACCATATGCATACCTACATATCATCAAATTATAAAGCAGGAATTTTCTTTTTTGCTAATGAAAGGCACTGCATAACAACAGCAACGATGCACTTGCATATCGTCCATTATTATCCATTCCAGAGAATGTTCACGACGAGCGCACACGGCCCAGTTTGGTGTTCAGTTGACGTAATTGTATGTTTCAACACAGAGAGGGAGAACAATGTTCCCTGCCTGAGAAGCAGCAACTGATTGATCCCTCTCTGTAATTGTGTTCCACCTGACAACAGTAAATCCCTGACTCACCGCTACCTGATGAGTCGTGGAGAATTCCTGTTGAGAGATTCATTGGAATCTCCCTACAGTCTGAAGCAAAGGGAATTCAGCTAAATCCAACTATTCTGGCGAGAAATCGCATTACAAGCAGATTGACTGCCCAGAATGGGTGGCTCAGTGGTTAGCACTGCTGCCTCACAGCAGCAGGGTCCCAGGTTTGATTCCATCCTCGGGCGACTGCCTGTGTGGAGTTTGTATATTCTCCCCCTGTCTGCGTTGGTTTCCTCCAGGAGTTCCAGCTTCCTCCCACAGGTCCAAAAAATGTGCAGTTCGGGTGAATTAGCCATGCTAAATTGTCCATAGTGATAGGTGTATTAACCAGAAGGAAATGGGACAGGTTGTGTTATTCTTCAGAGGGTCGATGTGGACTTGTTGGGTTGAAGGGCTTGTTTCCACACTGTGGAGAATCTAATCTAATAGCTTCAGAGGACAGAGTAACATTTGGGACAGTCTATCATCTATCCGTTTGTTATGAGTTCAAGCTATTATTTTTCTATTTTGTCATAAGATGTGTGTGTGTGTGTGTGTGTGTGTGTGTGTGTGTGTGTGTGTGTGTGTGTGTGTGTGTGTGTGTGTGTGTGTGTGTGTGTGTGTGTGTGTTTGACATTTTTCTAGAGGATGAGCCAGGCTGACATTTATATCATTAGCCATATCACTAAACTTTGAAATTCGTTGTAAACAGTGGAGCAGTCTAACTGCAAAAGGAAACACTGACCCTGCAACATTGATTGGACCACGAATTCTTAAAAGGGCTGTTCAAGTGGGAATTCCCTTCCCCAGAAGTTTGTGGTGCCTGGATGTTTACATTTATTCAAAGTTGTGTCTGTTAAATATTTGATAGACACGTGAATGCAGGAAAATGGTGCACGTACAGAAGAAGTACTGCTGAGACCACGATCAGATCAGCTACGATCTTAGAGCGTAGAAGAGCCAGGAAAAGTGCCTAATGGCCCACTCTTACTCCTCAGTCCGATGTTCCTATATTCCATTCAGCCCCTTACAGCTCCTGCACAGTAGTAGATGGAGACCACTTGCTCGAAATACCTGGTCCACAGTAATCAAGGATCTCCTTCTGTCCCTCACAATTGACACACACAGTTTGGTGTGGGATCAAAAATGTTAATTCAAAACCCAGGCTGGGCTCAAAAGACGCCTCTGATCTCTTTATAGAGTGTCTCCTCTCTGCAGCTTGTGCTTCATTTGTTTGTCACGATGCAGACCCAGATTCATTGTGAATACAGTCCCCATACCTCACCCAGAGATGAGTTATAAAATGCTTTGCTGTCTCTAACTGCAACATGCAATAACAGAATGCTCAGGAAAATGACAACCATTAACTTTCTAATTACAGAATATGAAAGCATGAGGAACAGGATCGGATGGTAATTCGGATGGTCAGGCCTGCCGTGCCATTGTATAAGATTATGGACGATCCAATGTTGGTATCAACTCTGTTTTATTTCCCAATTTATCACATCCCTCAATTCTGTGACAGGTTCAAAAATCCACCTACCTCCTCTACAAATCCTTTCAGTGATCTAGCTCCCCGAACTCTATGTACCAGATAATTCCTGACACTCACAATCCTCTGTGAGAAGGTTCCGCTCCCAAGACAGACCCTAATATCAAGGCCAGAGTTGACTCAGGATGTTATCAAGGAACGTTAACTAAATTACATTTAATAGGAATCAGCCACAATCTCTCCCCTGGTTGGGGTCAGCCATCGCAGAGAGGAAGATGTTCGTGGTTGGTGGACAACAATCCCTTCAGTCCCGGGGCATCCCTACAGGAGATCCTCAGAGGAGCTTCCTCGATACAATCGTCTTCAGCTGCGTCATCACTGTCCTTCTCCATTGTAACATCAGAAATGGGGATGATCTCTGAACATCACACAATGTTCAAAACATTTCCCCCCCTCAGCTCCTGATGCAGTCTGTGTCTACGTGCAGCAAGACCTGGACTTCATTCAGGCCCGTGCTGTTAAAGTGTCCGTAACATTCATGTGACAAAATGGCCGGACACTGCACATTTCCACAGTTAACTGGGGAGCTCATTCAGCATCTCAAGCTGGTTTCAAGCGAATATGAGCTAGCATTCAGCCCATCAAAACTACTGAACGGGAAGAGTCGCAGTACATTCAATACTCGTGCCTGTTACATAGGAAGAGGAGGGGTCTGGTCAGCACATCGAACTGTTAAACAGGAACAGGTGGAGCCCAAACAGTCTCTCTAAACTGTTAGACGGGACCAGAAAGAGGCCATTCAGCCTCGCAAAGGCTTATACAGGAACAGGAAGATGTCACTGATGCTCCAACATGACAAATCACAGGAGCAGATCATAATGTTCATCGTGGCTCCATTGTCTGTGGTGCATGTGCTACTTTAACGTGGTTTTGCTGGCAGTGAGGAGGGAACCCAGATGTTTTATGTCAAGTCTCAAGGAGACATCTTCCATCTCCGAAAACGCATGCCCATGTTCTCCGTGTGGGTCGGAAGCTGGTGGGAATAGCTAACTGTTTTAGTTTGAAGGTATTGTGGCTGATGTTAGGATTGTGGATAACATGACGTTCAGTGCAAGATCACACACCAAATGTACTGGATTAATTTGCGAAGTTTTTATTCACAGTCTGGATTTCCTGCTCTCTCATTGATATGGGGAGTGGGGGTGGTTGGGGGGAATGTTCTCTGAGGTACTAAAAGTATCTAGAATTTCATAAACTCAGCAAAAAAAAAGAAGCCATGGGATGTATCACCGTATCAGTGTCTGTTTACAACATCATGTGTGATTGCCCATCCCCCTGAAGGTTCAATGCAATCCCATCTTATTCTCTCACAGTGCGACAGATTAATCTTCACTCACTCTTCATGGTACCATCATCCCAGGGATTAGTTTGGTGGAACTCCTTTGCACTCTCTCTGTGGTAAGGAGATCATTCCTTATAAAGGAGAGAAAATCTGTGCACAATATTCCAACTAATGCCTCAACAACACTCAGGGATTATCACAATAATTACTTTCCCTCACTTCGCCGTCTCCATTTCTTTCTTATGGCGCTAAAAAACACCATTCTCTATACACTGCCACTGATGCGAAATGTACAACTTCCTTACATCTGTATGTCAATAAAACCAGCACCAGAGATGCCTATCGAGGTGTACAACACTCTCAGGGACAAACTCAATGGGATGAAGTACACCTAAAATAAGGAATAGCCGTCTACCTGATGAAACTGAGCAGTAGGAATATGGGAAACAGAAGCAGAAGGGAGTTATCTTTATTTTTGTTCTTTTTCACGAGCTTTATGAAGCCCTGGTCAGGCCAGCATGTTATCCCTATCTTGAACTGAGTGTCTGGTTCATCTGTTCCACTAGACAGGAAAGAGTAAACCACATTGCTATGGGTTTGCAGTTACACAGAGACCTGACCAAGGAAGGATAACCCATTGCCTTCTCTAAAGGACATGACGCAAGCAAATGGGCTTCTGTTTATTATAAATGAGGATGATTTATTTTAAATTGCATCATTTTGATTCATTAGACATCAACAGATTATTATTCTGTGCCTCTACATTAAGAGTCAATGACTTAAGTACCATGCACTATCTTCCTGTCTGACAGATTCTATGGAGAGAACAAGTTAAACATCTCAAGTACAATTATCTTGTCAAGGACATGTGGTTAGAAGGGACTGTAAACAGGTGAATCCAGATTCCATAGTGACACAAATAAAGAAGTTTTTTCAGAACTTGCACTGAGGCTGACGAGAAGACCGGTACATCGCAATGGTGGTACTGGGCAGGATTAATGAGTGGGGAGGATATGGAAATGTAGATCAGTGCAGTGTTATAAGGATTATGGAGTTTGAGAACAGTCCCATTCTTTTTCGCATATCAGTGAGCAATTTATAAATAGTAATTTGCTTTATCGAATTTATCACGAAGGGATTTTTTGATTGTAAGTGAAGACACTGATCTCTCCTTTTCCAAAATTTACCTAACATGAGCAGAAACACAGTTCAACCCGGTTTAATACACAAAGCGAATGACTTACTAGGAACACCGACTATAGCGAGGATGGGATAGTAACCACCTTGTATAATCCAAAGGATACCTTTGATCCGTGATGCTAATGATATCCATGGCTGAGAAAGGTAGTAAAGACCCTCGGATAAACTCCTGTCCATTGTTGCAATATTCCAGTCAAACGTTCTCAGATTCTGATCTGTTGTTGGAACGTTCCGGTCTATTCTTCTCAGATTCTGATCTCTCCTTCCCCTCTCTCTGGAGCTGCTGATCCCTGGTAGTGCTGTCGGTGATGGTCCTGCTAATACAATGGGCTATCACATCGAAAACAGTCCTTATTTGAAGAAGAGGCTAATCCTCCAGTGACACATTTAGGATTCATAGCGACAAATATTAATCAAAGTCGATGAACAAATAGCTCCAGTTAACCCCTTTCAATTCAATACAATTATTATTAAATTTCAAAATAACGTAGAAAAGTTACACATTCGGAATGGGACATGTAAGGATGACTGAGGGAAGGAATATTGGAGACGGTATATTGATTGTGTGTTATCATTCAATCTGAATTGGATGTGGGAGTAATGACAGAGGATTGTCAGAACATAATTGAGTTTCTCTGTTTATAATTGGCAACATGCAGTCTGGAACTAGTGATCAGTCATTACAATATAAATAAAATATTGACAGAACTTTTGTAGTTGATCATCTGATAGGAAAATGTGCCTACATCAACATAGGGTTATAATAGACAAACGGTATGGATATGTTAACAGAGAATTGTCCCTGAAAAATGCAATTCAGATTGTTGCTCTAAGATCAGAGAAGACAGGTGAGGGTCATGCTGTTGATTTATTAATGCCAACCAACTGTGATGAAGTGCCACTTACTGGACTTCAATTGCAGTGTGATTATGACATAGGGGAGGAGACAGAAAACAGATGGAATTGGGGGACATGGCTGCTGAGACGAGAGTGAGAGAACATGATTTTGCCCATTCATTAGTATTAGAACGTTTCTCGTCATAAATCATTTGAGGAAGAGATTCAAGTATAAATCTACAATGAGGACTCAGGAGAGCTAATATTACTAAAGTCCGTATGACCACAAGACATACGTGTAGAAACTTGGCCATTCAACACATCCAGTCTGCTCCAGCATCAATCAAAGCTGATGAATTTCTCAAACCCTTCTCCCCATAACCCTTGATCCACTTTACAATCGAGAACCTATCCTACGCAGGCTTAAACATACTCAATGACCTGGCCTCCGCAGCCGTCTGTGGCAGTGAATTGCATAGACTCACAATGCTCTGGCTGAAGAAGTTACTCGTTATCTCTGTTCTAAAAGGTCTTCTCTGTGGTCTATGTCTGTGCCTCGGATCCTAGGGATTACTAACAATGGACACATTTTCCCAAAATCCACTCTGTCCAGGTCATTCAGTGTTTTGTAAGTTTGAGTTAGATCCTCCTCATTCTTCTAAACCCCAACGAATATCGACCCAGGCCCTCAAACGTTCATCATTTGTTAAGCTTTTCATTCCTGGGAGCATTCTAGTGAACATTCTCGAAACACGCTCCAGGGCCAGTACATATTTGCTGAGCTATAGGGCCCAAAACTGCACACAATAATCTAAATGTGAGCCTAACCAGAGCTTTTTAGTGCCTTGTAAGTACATCCCTGCTTTTATATTCAATTCCTCTCAAAACAAATCCCTTCATTGTATGTGCCTTCCTAACTACTGACTCAACTTGCAAGTTTACCTTGAGAGACGCCTGGACTTGGATTCCCAAGACTTTTACGTTAGTGCTATTCTAGTCCTCTGGGACATTCCCTGATTCTAATGATTCATGAAAGATCAACACTAACGTCTCCACTGCCTCTGAACTTTCTCCATTAGAACTCTATGGTTTAGTCCTTCTGGTCCAGGTGATCTATCCATCTCAGCCCATTTAGCTTTTCTACCCTGTTTCCCTTGGAGATGGGTGACGTACTGAGCTTTGGCCCTTCACACTCTTGAATTTGTGGGAAATTATTTATGCCCTCAGCAATTTCTTTCTTCCCAACTACTGTCTCTCCGGGCCATTTTCCAGCAGCTCAATGTTCACTTTTGTCTCGCGTTTGCCCTTTATAAATCTAAAGAAAATCTTACAATTTTCCTTGATTTAATTGGCAAGCTTACCCTCATATTTACTCTCCCCCTTCCATATGTATTATTTTGTTGGTCTTTGTGAGCTTCCAAATTGTCTGGTTTTCCTCTGCCCTTCGTCACATTATATGCTTGCTCTTTTGCTTTTATTCTGTCCCTGACTGCTGACACAAACACCAATGAAGGAGTGGAGCTCCGAAAGCTAGTGTGCCTCCAATTAAACCTGTTGGACTATAACCTGGTGTTGTGTGATTTTTTAACCTAATCAGCCATGGTCACTTCACCCCAACCTCCACACCCCCGCCCCCGATCCTCCCCCCTCCTCCCCCCAACACTCCTCCCCGCCACCCACCCCCAACCCCGCACCATGCTTCTTTTTTATCTTGGGAAGAATCTCCTAAATTACTCCCAGATACTCCTGTCATTGCTGTTCCACTGTTTTTCATGCTCGGCCCTTCTCCCAGTCAATTCTACCCAGCTCCTCCCTCATGCCTCTGCACTTGCCTTTATTCAGCTGAAATACCTCAAATTGCAGAATATATTCAAACATATTATGATCACTGCTTCCTGTGTGTTCCTTAACCTTAAGTTCTCTTAAATAGTCTGCCTTAAAACTAAATCCAGCATTGCCTGTTCCTGAGTGGGCTCCACCACAAGCTGCTCCAAAAAACCCGATTGAAGATATTCCACAAATTATTTTTCTTGCAAAACACTACCAACCTGATTTTCCCAGTTCCCCCATGTATTGAAATCGCCCATGACTACTGTACTTTGCTTTTTTACCCATCTTTTCTATCTCCTGGTGTTTATTGTGCCGCAGCTCCTGACTACTTTTCAGAATCATGAACATAACGCCAACTATGATTGTTTTTTTTCAATCTTTGGTGATACTCAATTCTGCCCACTCTGATTTTGTTCCATCTGACCCTACTTAAAGTCATACAGTCAGAGAGATGTACAGCATGGAAACAGATTCTTCGGTCGAAATCGTCCATGCCGACCAGATATCCCAACCATATCTAGTCCCATTTGTCAGCATTTGGATTATATCCTTCATACCCCTCCTATTTACATACTCATCCAGATGCCTTTTAAATGTTCGAATGGAACCAATGTCTACCACTTCCTACCAAATTGTTTCCATACACACACCACCCTGTGCATGAAAAAAACTTGCTCCTTTGGTCCCTTTTAAATCGTTCCCTTCTCAATGTAAACCTATAACCTCTAGTTCTCCCACACCCCAGGGAAAAGGGTGCCCCTTGTAATTTTCTAAACCGCGATAAAGTCACCCGTCAGCCTCTGATGCTCCAGTGAAAACAGCCCCAGCTTGTTCAACTTCTCCCTGTAGCCGAAGTATTCCAATCCTGGTAACATCCTTGTAAATATTTTCTGAATGCTTTCAAGTTTCACAACATCCTTCCAATAGCAAGGAGACCAGAATTCTTATGATTGATTTATTTTCATTCTTACTAATATGGCAACCCCTCCCCCCACGCCACCTGTCTTTTCGATAGGATGTATGCCCTTGAATATTCAGCTGTCAGTCCTGATTACCTTGCAGCACGCCTCTGACAATTTCAATCTCTACCACAAGCTCATTTACCTGGTTTCTTATACGGCATGCAGTCAGATATAATACTCTCAGTCCTGTATTAACCGTTTCTCCTCTCAGTGTCATTTGTCTGTCCAGTGTGCTTGAAGTTTGATTGTTTACACTTCCAATACACTCTGTCCTATTTGTGCCTGTGCTACAGGTTTTAATAACCCCTCCTGCGTTCTGCACTGTTACGTCATCTTTTACTTCGCGTTTTCTAATTTCCCGATAACTGAAACCCCACCCAAAACCAAAAAAAATGTTGAAAGACCTGTCCACAGCCCTAGTTATGTGATTTACTCGGACTCTGGTCCCAGCATTGTTCAGATGAAGACCAGCCCATCAGAACAGGTCCCTTCTTCCCCAGTAATAAAATATGCTTATGCAACACAAAATACAGGGACAAAGTGACTTTTCGTACAGTTCAAAATCTGGAAAATACAAGCAGATAAGATTGTTAAAATACATTCATCACCGTGAGCTAAATAAATTGAAATGTGACTTACAAAACCATGGACGTGTTGTGCAAACGTTATCAATCATTATTCGGCCCACAGCTGAGATGCTGACTTCCCCTCTGTCAGTGATCTCCCTCACTGAGATTCTCTGGTCCAGTCCCACACACAGTATCTCGGGGTGTTACCAGTTCCTGCTGCTGTTCGCCCAGTCTATTTAAGTTAATCCACCTTCTCCCTGGAACCAATCAATTGGTCTATTGGATTCTGTTTAGCGGTCATCAACCCAGCTCTGTGATGCTACTGGTGATAAATGATCTGGGAAGACAGCCAGTATCAGCACAGTGCTCACGGGGTATGGCACCAGACAAAGGCCTTCAGTCCAGGGGAATATCTAAATAAAATTTCCATCTTCTGGCTATTTTTCTCATGCTGTCTCATGATCTATTCACTTCAATCTCGTCTAACACCCGTTCCTCTTACTCAGTCTGTCGCTCCATTTTCAATCTGCTCTGTTGATCTCCCTTCGCATCCTTTCTTTTCGTTTCATTCTCCCTCTCTCTCTCTCTCCCCCTCTCTCTCAGTCTGTCTCAAATAAGTCTCTCTGCTTTCAGATAGTGCAGTTGGAGAGCTTGTGGATGGACAATGGGCTGAATTGCCTCCGTCTGTGCTGTATTAATTCTGAGCTTCTCTGACCCACAATAACGACTTTCAGTGCCTGGAGAAACAATCTGGTCCTGCGAAGGAGACAGTACACAATCATCCATTATCTCTTCCTGTTTTCTGGCATGTAGTGTCCTGGAAATATCTGTTCAAACGAAATAGATTAAAATTGGAGCAGTTGGGAGGACATTCCCCAGACGATATTGCAATCAGTATTTAATAAACAGTTCCACCACTCAAAATGTGGATTTGCCTGATAGCAGCTCCTCCCAATTAATAGCCCCTCTCTTCTGCCTAACGCTGGCGTAATTTGCCTTCTGCCAATTTATTAACTTCCACAAGGTCCTGACTTAGTCCATGTTCGTAGCTATCTCTAACCTAAGGGCGTTGTGATTACTGTTTCCAAAATGATCTTCCACTGAATGTTCAGTCACCTGGACAGACTCATTATCTAATACGAGGTCCAGTAAGGCTCCTCCTGTAGTTAGTCTGTCCACATACCGCTGCAAATAACTTCCTTTGATGTACTTAACAAATTCTACACCATCTAAGCCCCTTGTTCTAAGGGACTCCAAGTCAATATTGGGATGTTAAAGTCACTCACTATGGCAACTCTTTATTTAATACACTTTTCCGTAATTGGCCTCCATATTTGTTCCTCAATCTCTTGGTGGCTTTTGGCGGGACTACAGTATTATCCAAACACAGTCTTGCATCCATCTTATCTTTGAGCTCTATTCATGTTGCCCCAATAGATGAGCTTTCCAGTACGTCCTCTCTAAGTGCAGGTGTAACATTCTTCCTGATTCGTAATGCAACTCATCCCTTTCTTTTACCTTCCCCTCCAGCTCGTATTAAACAACAAAACCCTGGAAAGTTGAGCAGCCAGTCCTGTCCCTTTTTCAACCAAGTCCCTATAATGTTTCCAACATCGTAAACCCATGTACGGATTCAGGCTCCAAATTCATCTGTTTACCCATAATAATCCATGCATTGAAATAAATACACTACAGCCAAACACATCAGATACTGACGTGATATTTGGTTTGAAATTCTCAGATGTAAACTCTCTGCAGCTGTTTTCCAATGACAGGAGATTACAAAAGACTATCAGTAAATCAGAAAATATTGTCAACAGACAATTCGAGTTTCCTCCTTTGTCAATTCAATCTGTACATTGCATTACACATGGTTCGATTTCGTCATTGCATTGAATAATTATTTAACTTTAAGCAACTGTCTCCAGCCACTCACTGCGTATTCAACATTTCTGGACGCACTGGATTGATTGCTCTCTTATCCTTCTCTCAAGAAATCTCTGTAATATGGACATTGTCATTCTCTGTACTCACCCAAGCTCCACGTTCTAACCTGCTAGATTCCTCACATGAAACTAATCACACTTCAGGTTGCAAGTCCCATTGTGTTCAGTGCCCTCAGCCTCTGTGTTGCTGGTCTTAGCTGCACTGGTTTTAGTCTCCAATTCCTCCTCAGTCACTGTATTGTGGACCTACTGCTCTGGTTCTCACTCCCCGCCCCCACCCCCGACCACCCCGACCATCTCGACCACATTAGTGAATGGGGATTGGGTTGGAGGTGATAGGTCATTTAAAACCTCCTGAGTTACAATAGCAAACCTGCCTGCCAGGAGATTGCTGCCAGTTCAGGCCCATCCCATTCTTCTTGTGTAGATACTCGGTAGAAACAAGGACTGCTGATGCTGGAAACCAGATTATACATTAGAATGGTACAAACGAACCGACACCCACAGCTACCTGGACTACACCTCTTCCCTCCCTACTTCCTGAAAAAATGCAATGCTGTATTCCCAGTTCCTCCGCCTCCGCCTCATCTGCTCCCAGGAGGCCAAATTCCACCACAGAACACACCAAATGGCCTCCTTCTTTAGAGACCGCAATTTCCCTTCTCACTTGGTTAAAGATGCCCTCCAACGCATCTCGTCCACATCCCACACCTCAACCCTGAGACCACACTCCTCCAACTATAACAAGGACAGAACCCCGTGGTGCTCACCTTCCACCCTACTAACTTCCGCATAAACCGAATCATCCATTGACATTTTGGACACCTACAAACGGACCCCACCACCAGGGATCTATTTCCCTCCCTACCCCTTTTCGTCTTCCGCAAAGACCATTCCCTCCTTGACTACCTGGTCATGTCCACACACCCCAACAACCCTGGCACCTTCCCCTGCCACCGCAGGAACTGTACATCCTGCGCCCACACCTCCTCCCTCGCCTGTATCCAAGGCCCCAAAGGAGCATTCTACATCCACCATAGTTTTACCTGCACATCCACCAATATAATTTATTGTATCCGTTGCTCCTGATGCGGTCTCCTGTACTATGGGGAGACTGGACCCCTCCTCGTAGAGCGCTTCAGGGAACATCTTTGGGACAACCGCTTCAATCAACCCACCGCACTGTGGCCAAACATTTCAAGTCCCCTCCCACTCAGCCGAGGACATGGAGGTCCTCGGCCTACTTCACCGCCTCTCTTTCACGTCCCGACGCCTGGAAGAAGAATGCCTCATCTTCCACCTCGGAACACTTCAATCCCAGGGCATCAATGTGGACTTCAACAGTTTCCTAATTTCCCTTTCCACCACCTCACCCCAGTTCCAAACTTCCAGCTCAGCACTGTCCCCATGACTTGTCCTATCTGCCTGTCTTTCTTTCCACCTATCCACTCCACCTTCCTCTTTGACCTTCATTCCCACCCCATTCACCCATTGTACTCTTTTCTACCTTGCCCCTCCCTCCTCTTTGACCTATCACTTCCATTCCAATCCCCATTCATCTATTGTACTCTTTGCCACCTTCCCCCACCCTCCTCCCTGTCCTATCACTCCCCCATCCCCACCCCCTTCAACTATTGTACTCTCTGATTCTTTCTCCCCAACCGCACCCTCCTTTCATTTATCTCTCCACCCTGCAGGCACTCTGCTTCCATTCCTGATGAAGGGTCTTTTCCTGAAACGTCAATTTTCCTGCTCCTCGGATGCTGCCTGAACTGTTGTGCTTTTCCAGCACCACTCTAATCTAGAATCTTGTGTAGATCCTACCGACCCGAGAAACTCAACGATCCACTTGTCGGGCATTGCTGCCAGTTCAGGTCCATCCTGTCCTCCATGTGTAAGTCCTGCTGACCCGGGAATCCCAATGATCCACATATCAGATGTGCTGTCTCCCCTACCAAATCTTTGGCCAGGTTGATGTTTTCTGTACTACCTTCCTGCCCCTAACATCACTGTCAAGTGACATATTCTAGCCTCTCCAAAATTCAAATATCTTTCAGCATAACTCCGGCAAAATCTTTTCTTTATCTTGGTAAATATATTTATTAGCAATTTTTTAACTTTACAAACATAATAAACTTATTGTAAAATACAATCAATAACAATTATCAGTATAATAAAAAGAAAAAAAACACAAATTACAATACAACAATTGTCTCCTAACGATTAACCTACCCTCTAATACAAAACAAACCCGAACACTGTGCAAAGCAACACCAAAAAAAAGCACAAAATACAAAATAGCTATGCTCGACGCAAAATTCCCAAACAGAGGAACAGGAGCATTGTATATATATCCGTATGAACTCAGGAGACCCTCCTCCACGGCCCAGGGCTTAGCAAATCTAACCATTCTGGTTAAACAAACACCATAGTTAACTCAACTGGCAAATGCATTTCCAAATAACACAAGTAGTGCTGTCACGCCTTATAAAAATGGTCTGTTGTGTGCTGCGCCATGTTTGTCAAAAAATTCCAAGCGAATGTCCTCCATAATTTATTTCTGCCATCCCAGCAAGCCCGTTTGGTTCTCAGACACCCAATTCATCGGAATTTTATTCCGTGCACAATATGCCAGAACATTAAGTAGGTTCTTCCCATGCCAGTCTAAAGATGGTAAATTCGGTAGACCTAAGAGGAGAGATATCTGGTCTAGTTTGACTTCAGTCCATCATACCCTTCCTATCTGTCCCCCCACAGCGCTCAAGTAAAAACAAAGCCTATGGCATGTCCACAAGCAATGGGTAAACGTACTTACACTTATTTTACGTTTGGGGGAAACCGAAGATGCCCCTTTTTTAAACTTTGCCAGATGTCCTGGTGCCAGATGAGACCTGTGCAGAACTTTTAACTGTGCAGCGCATGTCCTGTTTGAGATCTCTTGACTATTCTCCCATATGTTCTCCCATGTTTCAGAAGAGATCTGCACTCCTAGCTCTTCCTCCCAGACCTCACATAACTGGTTAATATCCTACCTAGCCCTGTCATCCAGCAGATGATAGAGAACACTAACCTAAAGGGTGCTTGTGGAATGTAGCAACAAACTCTGTATTGGGCTTATAGGGCTTAGTGAGAAGCATAATCTTCTTCTGGATGAAATCCCTAACCTGAAAAACAATGGAAAAGTCCCTGCTGGGCAACCCGTATTTGCAGCTCAGTTGCTCAAAGGATATCATAACCTCCCCTCAAATAAGTCACCCAAACTAGAAACTCCTCTAGCTGCCCATAGTTTGAACCCTGTGTCCATCATCCCTGATTGGAACCCTGGCATGCCAAGTATAGGTACAAATGGCGGAGTCATAGATCACTCTGATGCGTTGCCCTCCAAACCCTGACTGTAATAATGACAATGGTATTCCAGAAGTGGTCCATAACTGTCCTCTTCTTATCTATGATGAACAGATTATGAAGAGGGCACTTTGCTTGGGAGGCCTCAATATCCAGCCAGATTGAGTTTGGATCGTTACCTATCCATTCGCACACGCAGGACAGAAGGGAATTTCATTGATACCTTCTGATCTCTTGGAAATAAACTCCCCCACTCCACGTGGCAACTGCAAGTTAGTAAGTTTGATGAGGGGCCGCCCATGATACCAGACAAAGGAACCAAACCACCCCATAGGTTTCCACAGCGTTGACGTGGGAAGAAATATCGGGAGCATACACATGGGATAAAGCAAACGAGGAAGAACATTCATCTTAATGAGAGATATGCGGCCCAGCTATGAAATTGAAAGATCCTCAAATCTCTGAAGATCTCGCCTGATATTGTCGAGCAAGTGAACCAAGTTAGTCCGGAACAACAGATCAAACTTGTGGGTAATAAAAATGCCTAGGTACCGGTACTCTGCCCGTGACCACTTAAAAGGGAACTTAGGGACACCTTCAACTTCTGGCACATCTTTAAGGTTCCCCAAACGCATATCCTCCGATTTTGCAAAGTTAATCTTATATCCTGATATCGCCCCAAATGAATTTATACATTGTATCGAATGAGGTACGGAGGTCATCGGGTTCGATAACAACAGAAGGACATCATCCACACAGTATAATCTTGTGTGCCCTCCCACTTTCGGGGCGGTTATGTGGACGTTCTGACGAATGGCCTCTGCCAGTGGCTCTAACACAACCGTAAACAACAACGGTAAGCGGGGGCAGCCTTGCCAACTACCCCGACCAATCGTAAAATTCCCAGACTTCATCCCATTGGTGTTGACCGCGGCCAGAGGGTGTTGATACAAAACCTCCACTCAGCTCGCAAAGACTTCACCCAACCCAAACTGTTCTAAGACATAAAAATACGTCCATTCCATCCAATCGAATGCTTTCTCTCCACCGAGGGAAATCACCAACCCCTGAATCGATCCTTGCTGACAATCTTGGACCACATTCAGCAACCTTCTAACATTATGAGAGGACCCACGGCCCTTTATAAAGCCTACCTGGTCTTTCTTAATCATATGAGGCAACACTATTTCCAATCTCAGCTCCAGGATCTTGGACAGAATCTTGCAATCTGAGTTTAATAGGGAGATGGGCCTGTATGAGGCACAATCCTCAGGAACCTTCCCCTTCTTAAGAATTCAGGAAATATTAGCTTCTCTCAAAAATGGTGATAGGCATTCATGCATATAGGAGTGATTGGACATCTCTAACATCGGCCCTGACAGAATCCCTATAAACTCCTTATAAAACTCACCAGGGTGACATCAAGGGCAGGCGCTCTCACACTCTGAAGTTGATTGCTGCCTCCTACATTTCCCGAACTGTCAAGGGACCATTAAGGAGAGTGGCCTGGCCCCAGGTTACCCCTGGGAGGACAAGGTTCTTTAAAAAATGTCTCCATTTTAGCCGTCCTGTCCTCGCAACCTTCAGACCGATACAATTCAAAGTAAAAACACTGAAAAGCCCCATTAATCTTTTTAGCATCGGATGTGAGGAAACCAGTGCTGTCTCTGATTGTAGGAATGGATTGGGGAGCACGCTTTTTCCGAGTCAGATATGTTCAATACTTACCTGGCCTTTGCCCATATTCGAATAGCCTTTGTCTCTGAAAAGCAAGTTCTTTCTTTCTGTTTTGTGCCGGTATTGAATTCAAGGCAGCCCAAAGGGCGGTGATCTGCTGTAGGTAAGTGACCAAAGGCAATGCAAAATGTGCCGCCTCCGCAGCTTTCAACTGCATCTCAAGTAGATGCTGCTGTTCCTCCTTCTGTCATTTCTGGCTAGCCAAATAGGAAGTACCTAATGCCCTAGCAAAGGCCTTAGAAGTTTCCCATAGCATGGACGGACTACCAGCCATGCCTGAGTGGATAGTCAAGAATTCCTGAAACTCCTTCAAAATGAATTCTCAAATTTGGAATCCTTAAGGAGAAAAGGGAGACAGAAATAGGTCAATCCTCATGTGACCTTTATGTCGGTTTACGAAAAAGGTGAAGTCCCAGCCGGTCGGGGACATCTCCAAATATCCACCAGCCTCAACTTCTCACATAAGTCAACCACCTGCTTGTCTTCTGAAGAAATAGTTGGGGGACCACAAAGCATCCTGTCAACTGTCGATCTAAAAGACAATTAAAATCCCCCCCCCCCCCCCATAATAATATGTCGTGTTTCAAAAGCATTCGAATTAGAGAAAGCACGAATCAAAAATTTGAGGGATGAACTGGAGGGCAGCAGACATCTAAAATGCCATATTCCTTCCCATGTATCAGGGCTTTAAGTATCACAAACCGTCCCTGCTCATCTTTCACTGGCTGTACTAATGTGAATGGAAGAGTTTTCTGGATAAGTACCGCCACTCCCCTGCTTTTATTAGCAAAGGATGAAAAGAATATCAGTCATAACGCACATGTTGTCATTTCAGTTGTTCCCCAACATCAAGATGGGTTTCATGCAACAAACCGATATCAAGCCTTTCCCTCTTAAGGCTAGAAAGCACTTTTTTTTTCCTTTTAACAGGCAAATGACTTCCCTGACTGTTCCAGGTGTACCATTTAATAAGACACTTAGCCATATCTTCTTTCAGACAATCTTGAACCCCTCAGAGGGAGAACCATGCTTACAAAGCACCGAGCAAAAGTAAATAAAGACTCATAGAGTTGAAAAACTATATATAGAAAAGCTACTCTATAATAACAATGAACAACTATTCCTACCAAACAAACTACAAAGAAAACCAACTATAAAACCTTGAATGGAACACTCTTCCTCCTGCCCATAGGGGGCACTCACCCTACCCATCCCCTCCTTCATAACTACTTCAAACCCGGACTGTGCCCCAGCCTTAGGCCAGAAATTTAAAAAAAAACAAGAAGATGATCCTTAAATCAACAGAAAAAAAGACAAAGTCAGGATGAGTACTCCACCTATCCTTGGCTTCATGTCACCCCTACTTGTGACTAAAAGAGAAGCAGAAAAAACAAAAAAGTGGGAGAGACAACAAAGAACATCCACAAGATTTCTCATCAGAAAACCTAGTTATTACAATAAAGTAACAACTTATTCCAAAGTCTTTTGTCCCCTTTCCAAAAAGGAAATTATTACGGAGAAAGAAAGAAATAAAAAAGGAAGGAAAAATATGGGGAAAGATAGGAAAGTGAACAAACATTAACCGTATGTTTCAGGCCAATCCGCCCATTTTAAAGTGTCCACAAAATGTTTAGCCTAATCCACTGAGTCAAATGTATAAACCGAGACCTCGTGGCTGAAACGAGGTACTGTGCGGTATCACATGGAGTATTGGATGCACAGGTTCCTCAGTCTCTTTTTGACTTCATCGAAGGATTTCCTCTTTCGAATAACAGCTGCAGAGAAATCCTGGGGAAAAAAAACTTAATTTTGACCCCTTGTACAGAAGTACACTAGGACCGAGCGGGGGCGCTGCATGGGCCCTGACCTGTGTACTGTAACCCAATAAGCCTTTTAAATCTGAAGCCTGCTAGACTCGATGTGAAGGCCCAAAACCTTTGACACCCAGCTTTCAATTAAACTGATTGGCTGCTCACATTCCTCACCTTCAGGGGCCCTGGCAATTCGGAGATTTATCCTCCGACCTCGATTTTCCAGGTCATCGATATTGTCTTGCAAGGTCCACACTTCTTGCTCCGGCACCTGGAACCGACTGGATGAGGACTCCCTCGCAGCTCTCGAGGCCTCAGTTCGACTCTTCACCTCCTCCAGCCTCTCCCCGAGGCTCTGGATCTCCAGCTCATGATTCTGCAGCATGGATGTGATTGGTTGGACCTGGGCACGAATATCCCCAAGGATTTAGTCAATCGCAGCCCTAACTTTCAAGGCAACTCTCTCCATCGCCGCAGCCAATTCCTGTGAGTCAGTTCGGTCCTGGGGGTGGGGTTGGGGGGTGTTCAGGAGAGGCTGCTGCTGCTGCAGTCTCTGGAGTGCCTGGTGCTGCAGGGGAGGATCCTCCCTGTTGCTATTTGCTTTCTCCTTTTCCCTTTTGTATCCTACTGACTCCCAAATATTATAGCATATGTATTGTGTAAAGTTTTAAGCTAATAATTCCACCACATAGATTGGCCAGGGATGGCAAAACCATATCAAAAGTCTGGTTGAAGATTTGTAGCTCGGGTGTCCGTTGTTGTGGTTCTGTTCGCCGAGCTGGAAGTTTTTGCTGCAAACGTTTCGTTCCCTGGCTAGGGAACATCATCAGTGCTATTGGAGCCTCCTGTGAAGCGCTGCTTTGATGTTTCTTCCGGTATTTATAGTGGTTTGTTCTGGCAGAGATGTCCACAGCAGGTCAAGAGAATCACCCGCCATCTTGCAGAGTCCCATTAACTCCTCTTTAATGCCCCATTATTCACGCCCCTCAGCTCTTTGACAGGTCAAAAATCTTATCTACCTCCTGTTTAAATGCTTTCAGTGATGCAGCTCCCCTAACTCTCTAGCCCAGATAATTCCTGACATTGATGTCCCTCTGTGAGAGGAAATCACTCCCGATGCATACACCATCACCATTGATGGAAACAAGAGGCAAACACAGGGGCTCAGGGAAGAGTGAGTGGCCTTGATATCAAGGCAGTATTTGACTGAGGATGTCATTGGGACCACCTAATTATATGAGCTTAATGGGGATCAGGTGTAACCTCCCCTCTGGTTGGGGTCTTTCAGAGCACAACGGGAGATGTTTGTGGTTGGTGGCCAGATACTGCACATTTGCAAAATTAAAAGAGGAGCTCATTAAGCACCTCAAGCTTGTTGCACACGGATATCTAGAATCCGTTCATCACATCAAAACTACTGAACAAGAAGAGGGACGGCCCATTCAATCCTTTTGCTTGTTTCACAGTAAGAGGAGGGGTCTGGTCAGCACATCAAGCTGTTAAACAGGAACAGGCAGAGCTCATTCAAACCCTTGAACCTGTTCCATGGGACCAGGTGGAGACCAGCCAACCCCTTGAAACACTTATCCAGGAATAGAAGCGTGTCATTGATGCTCCAATATGACAAACCAGTGGAGCAGAGACTGCACTCATAGATGGCTTCACGATGTTCCTCGTGGCTCCTTTGCCTGTGGTGCACATGATACTTTATCGTGGTTTGCTGGCATTGAGGAAGGAAGCGAAACATTTTATGTCTATTCTCAAGAAGGCATCTTTCATCTCCGAGAAGACATGTCCATGTTTTCCATGGACATCAGAAGTTGGTGGGAATAGTTAACTGTTTTCGAATGAAGGTATTGTGGCTGCTGTCGGGATTATGGCTAGCGTGACGCTCAGTGCAGGATCACATATCAACTGTACTGTATTAATGTGGGGAGAGTTTATTCGAAGGCTGGATTAGCTGAGTAAAAAAAAATGGAATTTATCACCGTATCAGTGTCTGTTTAGTACATCGTGAGTGACTGTCCCTCCCCCTCCAGTTTCAATGCAAACACCTCTCATTCTCTCACAGCACTAGAGATTAATCTTCCCTCACTCCTCACGGTACTACCATCCCAGGGATTAGTCTGGTGAAACTCCATTGCACTCTCTCTGTGGCAAGGTGATCATTCCTTATAAAGGAGAAAAAAAACGTCCAAAATATCCCAAAGACTGCCTTAACAACACTCTCAAGGTTGATCACAATAACTATTTTTCCACACTTACACATCTCCGTTTCTTTCCTGTGTCATTAAAAAACGCATTCCTTCTCGATGCACCGCGAATGATGTGGAATTAAGAAATTCCTTACATCTGTATGTCAGCATCAATACAGCAGCACCGGAGATGAACATCATGCTCGGGGAGAGACGAAGAAAGAATGCACTCAATATGGGGAATGGTCATCTGCCTGAATGAGAATGAGCTGAAGACATACAGGAAAGAGTCAGAGGAAGGGATTTACCTTTCCTTTTGTTCTTCCTTTACGAGATGTGTGCAAGACCTGGTCAGGCCAACATGTTTTGCCGATCTTGTACTGAGTTGCTGGTTCACATGTTTCACAGGACGGTAAATAGTAAAACACATTGCTGTGGGTTTGCAGTCACATAGAGGTCTGACCATGGAAGGATGACCCATTGCCTTCGCGAAAGGACATGAGGCAAGCAGATGGGATTTTCATAATTAATGATGATGGCTTCATTTCAATGGCACCAATTTCCTTCATGTGATGTATCAACAGATTATTATTCTGTGTCTCCTGCCATTACATAGAACATAGAACAACACAACACAGAACAGGCCCTTCAGCCCATGATGCTTTGCTGATAATAATACAGAATTAAACAGATATACACAGAAACGCACACACACCACCCTCCACCACCACCCTGTCTCCTGCCATTAAGCAGATGTACACACACACACACACACACACACGCGCGCGCGCACACACACACACACACACAGCCAAAGACGTGTCTTTAATACAGAGATCGTTTATTTTTATTAAAACAATAATCCAGAGTTGCAGTGAGAAGGCGGGATAATTGTGTAGAGAAACATGTCAGGCAGCACCGAACAGCAAAGTAGAGTTGATGGGTGAAATGGCCATATTTCCATTTCCTATGCTGGATGGTCTTAAGATGCCAGGGGTATTTTCCCAAGGGTGCAATGGAGGCTGATATTAATAAATATTTTACTGGACAGTCAATGCGACTGTGTGATATGTTTGAGGTGCGAAATGGTCTATGACTCCTCCCATTTGTTTTGCCCTTATTTCTGAAAAGAGGAGATAACTTGCTGTGAGGTAAACACAATTTCAAATTAAAGGGTCTCCCGTGAACATTTGAGATAACGTTGTTCCATTCTCATTCAGATTGTGCGATCCATAGTGCTGTCATCCCCAGGGAACAGTGAAGACTGGTCATTGAAGATATTCAAGGCTGACCTTAAGTGATCTTTGATGGACAGAAGAGACAATATTTAGAGGGAACAGACAAGAATGTGGTGGTCAGCTACAGTCAGACCAGCCATGATGCTTCTAAATTGTGCAGCAGGCTGGAAGGACCTAATGGTCTACTGCTGCACCTATCCCACATGTGGACCTCCCAGTTCACATCTCGAGGCTGTTACAGAGAGAGACAGAGAGGAAGACCCCTTTCAGCCAGTCAGAATCGTTATAATGAGTCAGGAGGAGGCAATTCTGTCCCTCTATGGAGTTACACAGGGATAGAATATAGTCATTCAACTCATTGACTAAATTACACCGCCCAGTAGAAGGCCATACAACCTTTCTGGGCAGTTACACATGAACAGGGGAGCACTGATTAGCTAACCTGAAATACAAATTTGACATAATTACTTGTTTTCAGGTTGGAAAGCTGTAACTAGTAGAATTCTTCAAGGATCAGTGTGAGTTTATCAACAGTATGACATTATTGGGTTAGTACTATAGACCCCCAAATATTCAATGGGAGTTAGAGGAACAAAAATACGTAGAGACATTGGGACACTTGCAGGGGCAATAGAATTCTCATAGTAGGAGATTTTAATTTTATGAATATAGACTGGGACTGACATAAATTTTATGGCTTACATGGGGTAAATGTTTTAATTGTGTTGCGAAAACTTTCCTCATGCAGTATGGAGAAGGTCCTGTTCGGGAATTGGCAAACTCACCGACTCTTGAGAAATAGAGTGGGAGAGGTGATGGAGGTGACAGTGGGGGAGCACTTTGAGACCAGTGAACATATTTTAATTAATCTTTCAATAGTTATGGAGAAAGACAAACCTGTACACAATGCAAGTTCTAACTTGGGGCAAGGTCAATATTGATGGAATTAGATAGGAACTTACAGGGGTTGTTCGGAACAATTTGATTGCAGGCGAAAGGGCCTCCATCAACTGGGAGGTCTTGAAAAGTGAGATGACTGGAGTTCAAGCTTTATATGTTCCTATGGGGGTGAAGGGCGGGGTTGGCATGAGGATGGAGACCTGGAAGACAAGAGATATTGAAGAGGTATGGCTCAGGTCCAGGCAGATGGGATCAAAGGAATCCCTGGAGATATACAGGGGATACGGGAGTTTACTGAGGAAGGATCTCAGGAGGACGAAAAGAGGGCACGAGATAGCCTTGGCTGAGAAGATCAGGAAGAATTCAAACAGGTTGTTTAAGTATATTTAAGAAAAGAAAATAACCGCAGTGAGAATACGACCCCTCAAGGACCAAAGTGGATATGAATATGCGGAACCACAGGAAATCCTCAAGGTTCTCAATGAATATTTCTCCTCTGTGTTTAACGTGGAGAAATACTTGAAGACTTGGTGTGGGAGCTTAGGGAAATTAGTGGTGATATCTTGGGGACAGTCCATATCACAGTAGAGGAGGTGTTGGATGTATTAGAATGTAGGAAGCTGAATAAAAATCTTGGTTCTGACCAGATGTATCAAAGAACACAGCAGGAGGCTAGAGAAGACAATACAGGACCCTGGCTGATATTTGGCATCATCATTACCTACAGGTGAGGTCCCAGCTGACTGGAGGGTAGCGAATGCTGTGCCCTTATTCAAGAAGGGAAGGAAAGAAATACCTGGGAAATATAGAGCAGTAAGCCGAGCATAATTTGCTGATGACAGTGAGGGAAGTTTTCAGAAATTGCAGCTGGACCTTGATTAACTGGGGAAGTAGGCTGAGAAATAGGGAAACGTAGTTTAATATAGATAAGTGTGAGTTTTACATTTTGGAAAGTCAAATCAAGGCAGAAATTTCATTGTGAATGGTATGACGTTAAATAGTGTAGTGGAACAGAGGGACCTTGGAGTACAGGTGCACGGTTCTCTGAAAGTAAAGTCACAGGGAGACAGGGAAGTGAAGAAGGCTTTTCGCACACTGGCCTTCATCAGTCAGGGCAATGAGTATAGAAGTTGGGAAGTTGCGTTGCAAGTTTCAGGACGAGGCCACACCTGCAGTGTTGTGTTCAGGTTTGGTCACTTTGCTGTTGGAAGGATTTTATTAAACTGGAAAGATTGCAGACGTAATTTACAAGGATGTTCATATGACCCAACAGCCTGAGTTACAGAGAGAGGTTGGACAAGGAAGGACATTTTTCTTTAGAGTAAAGGAGATTGAAAGGGTGGGAGGGGTGGGGGTGAGTTCTAAAAAAAAAACTGTACAAGATCATGAGAGGCAAATACTGAATGAACTCAGTCTTTCTTTTTCCCATAGTTTTGAAATCGAGGACTGGAGTGCATCAGTCTACGTTTCGTGGGGAAAAAATAAAAGAGACCAAGAGAGGCAAATTTTACACAGAAGGTGGTACGTATATGGAATGAGCTGTCAGTGGAAATAGTCCAGGCTTTTACATTAACAACACTTAAAAGGCATTTGGACAAATTCATGGATAGGAAAGGTTCAGAAGCATATGGGCCAAGTGCAGAGAAATAGGTTTATCGTGGATGGACATTTATGTCAGCAGTGACCAGTATGGGTCAAAGGGCCTGTCTTCATGCTGTAGGACTCTCTGACTCTACAAGTAGGATAACATTGGGGCCAAACTCTCAGTTTTCCTTTTATCATGAGTTCCAGTAATATTTGGACAAAGTTCTTTCAAGTTAACATCGCAGAGATTTTCATTTCCAGTTTGTTATCAAACGTGTGTGTATGTGTGTTTGTGCCTCAGTATTTTTAAAAGGGAAATACCAATGTACATATTTGCAATATTCACTCATCATTCTTCTTTCCATCATAGTTTGAGTAACGTTGTTTTAGTCGTAAACGTGTTGTTGGAGCAGATTAAAGAAATCTGATTGACTTGTTCCTTACACTGACCCTGACACTCTCTGAGAACTATATTATTGGCCATATCACCAACATAATTATAATTGAATTGTTTTGTGACCAGTGGAGGAGTGGGACTAGAGAAAGGAACAGTGATCCAAAAGCACAATTAATTATCGACTCAGTGTCCCTAACGTCAGTGTAGTGTAGGTTGTTGGAGGGGTATCTGAGGGATAGGATTTACGTGCATTTAGAAAGACAAGGACTGGTTTGGAGTAGTAAACATGGCTTTATGCGATGGAGATCATGTCTCATTAATGTGATTGAGTATTTTGAGAACGTGACACAGAAGATTGAAGAAGGCCCTGTGGTTTAATTTGTTTACACTGGCTTCAGCAAGGGTTTAATATGGTTCGTCATCGCAAACAAGTTAGGTCACATGGAATCCAGGGAAAGTTAACCAATTGGATACAAAAAACGTGTCTTGAAGATAACGAATTGTTTTCTAGACTGAGGCCAGCGGTATGCTGAAAGAATCAGTGCTGAGCTCACTGCTTTTCATCATGGATGTAAATGACTAGGATGTGAATATCAGAGGCATGCTTAGTAAGTTTCCAGATAACATCAACAAAGTGGTGCAGCAGATTAAGATTAACTCAGAGTACAGCGGCATCGTTGACCCCATCAAAGTCCCAAGGACTGGCAGATCGAGTTTAATTTAGATATTTGTGAGGTTTTGCATTTTCAGTACGTTCAGCCATGTTGTGCACTGGAGAATGTTGCCGAACAAAGAGACCCACGCGTACAGGTTCACAGTTCCTTGAAAGTGGAGTCGCAGATAGACAGGGTGGTGAAGAACATGTTTGGCACGCTTACTATAATCGGTCCGAACATTGAGTAGAGGAGTTAATGTGATATGTTAGCCCTGGACAGAACACTGGTGAGGCTACTTTAAGAATACTGTGAATAATTCGGTTGGCTATCCTTATGGGAGGATGTTGAGAGGATGCAGAAAATGTTTACAAGGATTTTCCAGTACTGGAGGGTTTGAGCTTCATGGAGAGGATGAACAAGTTGAGGCCTCTTCCCCTGAATTGGTGGAGGGTGAATGGTGACATGAAATAGATTTTTCAAATCCTGAGGGGCATGGATAATCTGAATGACCAATGTATTTTTCCTCGGGCAGGGAGTCCAGAACTATACAGCATAGGTTGAAGGTTTGGGGGAAAAGACTTAGAGTGGACCTTCGCAGTTACATTTTCATGCAGAAGATGGTGCGTGTATAGAAAGTGCTGTCAAAGAAAATGTTGACAGCAGGTCCAATTACACATTTAAAATACATATGGATAGGTACATAAATCGGAATGGTTCAGAAGGATATGGAGAAAGTGATGGCAAATGGGACTAGATAAGTTTGGGATAACTGGTTGGCATGGGTAAGCTGGAATAAAGGATCTCTTTCCATGCTGCATGACTGTCTGATTCTTTCAGAAGAATGGGGAAAATTCTAAAAGGATCTTTCAAGTGGGACTTCTCTTCTCCATAAGTTTGACATTCCTCATTGTTTACATTTACACAAAGCTGAGTTAGTAGAGATGTAATAATGGGATACAGACAGGAAGGTGGAGCTGAGACCACGACCTGATCAGCCACAATCTTAGTGTCTGGTGGAGAAGCCTCAAAGTGTCTAATGACCCACTCCTGTTCCTCAGTCCCATGTCTCTGCATTCCATTCAGCTCCTCAAAACTGCCAGACAGGAACAGTTGATGTCCATTTACAGCTATAACCTAGTACACGGAACAAGTAAGACCATTCAGCCAATGAAGACTGCCCCATACGGTTTGGGAGATTTGGAAAATATAATTGAAAAACTCAGGCTGGATATGAAAGACTCCCCTCATCTCTCTTTACAGAGCTTCCCCTCTCTGCAACTTCTGCTCCATTTGTTGTTCATGTTGTGGACCCAGATTCACTGTGAATACGGCCCCCAGACCTCACCTAGAGATGGCTCACAGAATCCTCTGGTCTCCCTAACTGCAATATTCAATAACAGACCTTCCAGGAAAATAACACCCACTAACCTTCCAATAACAGAATGGGAGTACATCAGAAACAGGAGCACATCGTTCAAATCCCAACCCTGCCTTTCAGTAAGATCATGGCTGATCTGCTCTAGGTCGCAAATCCTCTTTAATGTTCGATTCCTCTGACAGGTCAAAATAAATCGACCCCACTCCCTAAATACTTTCATAGAAGATAGAACATAGAACATTACAGCACAGTACAGGCTCCTCTGCCCTCGATGTTGCATCTACCTTTTATCCTACTCTCAGATCAGACTAGCGTATATACACTACACTGTACTATCCTCCCATGTGCCCATGTAAGAGTCGCTTACATGTCCCTAATATACCTGACTAAATACCACTGCATTTCACGCACCCACGCCTCTCTGTGTAAAGAACTGATCTCTGAGATCTCCTTGAAACTTAGCTCCAAATGATGCCCCCTCCTGACAGCCATTTCTGCCTTGGAAAAAAGTCTCTGGCTTGATATATCTATCAAGTCACCTCTCATCCTTCTTCACGCCAATGATAAAAGCCCTATCTCTGTCAACCTTTCTCCATAAGATCTGCCCTCCAGTCCAGGCAGCATTCTGGTAAATTTCCTCTGCAACCTTTCTAAATTTTCCATATCCTTCCTCTAATTGGGTGACCAGAACTGGAGAAAATATGTCAAGAGTGGTCTAACCAGGCTCTATAGAGCTGCAGCATAACCTCGTGGCTCTTAAAAACAATACGCCTGTTCATGAAGGCTAACACACTATTTGCCTTCTTAACAACCCAGTCAATTTAGGTCGCAACTGTGAAGGACCTAACGATGTGGAACCAAAGATCACTCTATTCCTCCACATTGCCAAGTATCCTACCTATAACCCTATATTCTGCATTCAAATTCACTGTTCCAATTTGAACTCCACACTTTTCAAATTTGAACTCCATCTGTAGAATCGTTAATTCTTTCAGAATAAAGGTATTGTGACTTACTGACAGGATTGTGTACAAAGTGACATTCAATACAGTGTCACAGAGTAACTGTGCATTCAAGTGTCCAGAGTTCATTCAGAGCCTGTACCTTTCTGTCAATCGAACTGTGGGCTCTGCAGAGGCAAATAAACTTTTGGGAATCAAGCATCCAATGAATACTGTGGAATTTTGACCCTATTCAGCTGTTTGGTATGTAATGAGTGTCCCTCCGTGAGCATCAAGTTTCAACTTCTTATTCTCTCACAGCACTACAAATTAAACACATGGATCCTGCACTCTCTCCTCATGGTACCATCATGCCAGGGTTCAGTCTGGTGAAACTCCTTTGCACTCTCCCTGTGACAAAGTGATCATTACTTATAAAACAGACAAAGTCTGTACACAATGCACCAAATACTCTCTCAACAAAACACTACCATTGGGAAAGATATACTAACTCGGGTGTTTCAATCATTTTGCATGAAGAGCCACATATCACTTACTTCCTGCAACGTTGGTGACTTATGACCAAGGTCATCCAGGTCCTTTTCAATAACAGCACTTCCCGATCTCTCACCATTGAAAAACAAACATAAATGTGAATGAAGATGTTTGTTTACATCTGAATCATTTTTATACCTTGTGAACAGTTATTGCCAAAACACTGATCCACCTGATACCCAACAAACCTCCAGTCCAGAGGAAAATACTACTCCCTTCATTATCTCCAATATCCAATTTTTAATCCATATGGTATATATTTCACACCTACATACCCAAGGAATTTAACATTCCCCACTCAACTGTATTCAACTATGTCAAACGTCTGCTGAAAATTTAGATACTCCATTCACATTGGTTCTCAATTGTCGATGTCACAGCGAACAATGTCTGCAAATTCCAGCAGGTTTATCAAAGATTATTTCCCTTTCCTGAATCTAGGCCAACTCTACCAAATCAGATCACTATTCTCCAAGTGTTAGTTGTCACATTCCTTATAAAATGTCTCAATATTTTTCTCAACTGACAACAACCTATTTAGTTTTCTGTTTGCCCGCTCCATCCTGTTTTAAATATTTCAGTTTACAATAGCTGCTTTCCAGTATGCAGGATACTTTACAGAATCTAACCAGCTTTGAAAAATAATCAGTAATTATTTCATTAGCTCTATCGCCACCTCCTTAATACTCTGGGATGCAGTTTAGCAGAGTCAGTAACTCACGAAATTTCTATTCGATTAGATTTTTAAAAAACATCCTCTTCATTAATTCTAATTTCCTGCAGTTTCTCATTTTCACTAATCCTCCGTTCCCTAATATTTCTGGAAGTTAGTTTCTGTACCTTCCCCTGTGGAGATGGAACCAATGAATACCTCTCAGCAGGCAGATGGCTTCTTTCAGCTCGTGAAGACATCAGAGGACTGCACTTCAGAGATGGTGGATGTATTATCCACTCCTGACTGGAAAGTTCCAGAATCAATCCAGTTCACTTCTTGGTAAGAGTCAGTACAGTCCTGTCCCTGATGTGAGGCTGCAGGTTATACTGGAGGAGAGGACACAATTCAGTGACCACCTCATTTTTGAAGCAAATTGGTTTGTCACTTTACACTTGGAATAGATCCAGCTTAGACAAATGTTCCTCGAAATCCCAGGGAGGAATGTGCAAATTCCAGCCCCACCCTGTTGACACAGTTTCCCTTCTCTGTAGTCTCAGCTCCATTTGTTTACCGTGGACACAGATACACTGAAAATGCAGTGTCTGGAGTGGGGTCAAAAGGACCTCGGGTCTCCCTGAATGAAAGCAGCAACTGACAATAAAAACCTGAGAACACCATCCACAGAAACTCCACTGACTTTCCTATGACAGCAGCAAGTCCGTTCCCCACACCCATGGTGCAACCATTCAGTGTTGAAAATGCCTCTGACTCCTCAGTTTCTCTTCCTAGCTGGGAAAGCTGTTGCATCTCTGCACAGTCCCACAGTAACAGTTCCACCTTCCAAAGAAGCAGTTGACAATATAACATTGTGTTTCTCGGTATCTCAGCACTAGTATTGCCGATGGAGTTGATCACCACACTCAGAGAGACACGGGGAACATTACTCAATTCAAGCAGGGACATCCTGAAATGGATGTGATATTCAGGAACATGGGGAAAAGGGGAAATGTTCGAATAACCACCCATCCTATTTTCCTTCCTGTCCATCATCAGCAATCCTTTTGTTTGCTTCTCCTTTCTCTTCATCTCCATCTCTCTCTCTCTCTCTCTCTCTCTCTCTCTCTCTCTCTCTCCCCCCTCTTGCCGGACATTCATCCACCCATTCAACACAAGCCTCCCATTCATCCTTCCAACCAACCCTGATATAAATAATATTCTTAATTAGTTGCATTTAGTTTTGATATGGTCAATGAACTCTAAATGTTATCTGTTTTTCTACAGTCCGGCAGACTGCCATACCTGCTGAGAATGTCCAACACTTTTTCAGATGCTGGAGAATGTTATTTCACATCTCCAGCATCCACATTTCCTTCGTAATGTCATCTTTAATGTTGTTGTTTCCTGGGATGCCAGCATCACTGGCAAGGGCAGCATTTGTTGGCCATCAGTAACTGCCCTTGACCACGTGGACGTTTGTGAAGGCAATATGGTGCCACCTACATTGTTGTGGGTCTGAAATCACACTTAGTTCAAACAGGGCAAAACTTTTCAGTATCTTTAACAAAGATCATCATTAAAATAAGGAAAAAAATCCTGATGGTTTATGGTTGCCACGAGGGAAATTAGGTTTCATTCCAACTTTTGTCATTCGAATTTAAGTTTAGACATCGGCTGTGGGAGGGTTTCAAACAATGTTTTTAGAGTCATAACCTATGCCTCTGAATTACATGGTCAGTGACACTACTACCCTGATACAGAGTCCCTGTTGTGAAGTAACTGTAGAGACAAGAAGAAGCTTGTGGTCAAAATACTTGTTGCTGCAAGAGTGGTCAAAAGAGAACTGGAGCCGTAAAATCTGTCATTAACGAAGAGGTAGATGATAGGTAATTCATCAACGGCACTAAGACATAGCTGGAGACTGGGGTGTCGGCAGATTTGATGACAGAGAGACATAAATCAGTTCAGGGAAAAAAGAAGATTCAAGGTTCCGAACAGTCTTGTCCCTTCGTTGATGTTTTTGAGTAAGGAGTTTGGATATACATGCAAAGGAAGTGGAATTTGTGACTGAAAGTTCATATATTTGTTAAATATAATTAACTGGAAATTCAATAACCTTCACCATCGTTGATAGAATTGACAGGGATAGGCTTACCAGGAACACCAATAATAGCGAGGATGGGATAGTACCCAACTTGAATAATCATGAGTACGGCTTCTATCCGCAACTCTAACCGTGCCCGTTCCAGAGAAAGATAGTAAAGACCGTCGGATAAACTCCTGTCCATTGTTGGGACATTCCAGTCTAATGTTCTCAAACTCTAATCCATTGTTGGAACATTCTAATGTTTTCAGATTCTGATCTCTTCCTCTCTCTCTAGTTGCTGATCCCAATCGTGTTGAGGATTACACTGCCCCAAATACTATGGCATAACAAATTGAAAGAATCCCCTAATTATGGACGAGGTAAAGCCTCTAGTGACCCGGTTCGATCCAGGAAGACTGATATTAATCACAGTTACTGAACAAACAGCTCCAGTTAACTCCTTTCACGATAACCCTGATATAACACAATAATACTTGGTGTGGGTGGGATGTTGACATCGCTGACTATTGGGTTAATGGCACATCTCCAGTTGTAAAAATAGAGGTGAGGGAGAGAGATGATGCTTTCTCTTCACAAGCTTAATGATTCTACTGTGTTTTGGCAAGTTACAAATTGCTGGGGTCCCGAGATCGTCGGTGTCTGATCACTAGGCCTGCTACATCCTTTCGTTTGATTTATTTTTATGTTTAATTTGATATTTATCATACCATAATTTAACTGCTTAGGTGGAGTTAGGCATTTTTGTGAGGCTCCTATTGTGCCATAGACAGTGTAGATACTGTCTATTCCTTGTGGTACTGGCAGCCAAATAGTGTTTGACTAAATTATGTTTTGCTTAATTTGAATATCGTGAACCAGCGAATTGTATCTGAAACACAGCACCTCACATTTAGCTTTAAAATATTTAAAAAAGACATGTTCGGTCCAAGTCACGATCTCCATTTCCAATACAAGAGCGACAGATACTCACGTTTTACTCGTGTAATTACTTAATGGATAACATGTTGCAGAAATATTGTGTTAAATAGCGGAATGGGCCGAGCTGGAGGAGTGATAGTTATATCAGGAATTATATCAGATACTCAATCCACCTCACAGATCAAGCCCACACGCGTTGAAGCCCAGATGCATGTTCATCATTAAGCGTAAACCTGACCAGTGTATTGCTTAGCAATATGTCCAGGATTGATCAATGTTCAGAGCTCACCAATCCACTTCTTATCCACCCAAAAGTGCATTGATATATAAACCTGCAGAGCACACAAGTGCATTGTTTCATAAACATGCATGGGGAGCTCTGCAGTGATAGCAATGAAGTTATCTGTTAATCTAGATCAGTTACCTTCCCAGCATGTACAGTTGTCTACACTAACCATTGCATTGCTGAGTAACACTGTGTTAGATCATTGCTGTACGTGGGGAAACTTGCAGCCCATGTTGGATGTGACAGGATGTGCAGCTCCCATCCATTTCCAGCTCCATATCTCCATTGCGCCATGACAACAGTGTGCTACAGGCGTGAAACTCACTGCCAGAAAGCGGCCATGAATCAGCTGAAATGCCGCCAAATGGGAGGAGCTTGGTAAAAGAAGGGGGAGATTGAGAGAGAATTTCAGAGAAGTATCTGATGGTAGGTTTAAAAACTGTGAATTGAAAACATTTCGAAAACATCTTGCAATATGGGTCACTGTTTCCATGAATGATATTGGTGTTAGTTAAGATGGTGGAGAGTTTGGATGAGTATTTGTTCTGCAGCTGTATAACTGGGAGCAGGGCCAGCACAGTCTCGATCTCGTTAGGCTGAATCTAATAATAATTTGTCTCAGTGCCATTTTCATTGAGTGTGACAGAGGGATTGTCTGTATGAGGCGGAGTTAGTTTCCTGGTGCTACCTTATCGAACTCACTTCATTAACTACCTACCCTACCCCACGGTGTCCCTCTCATTCAATGCCAGCCCGATTCTCCCACCCATCATTGCTGGAGGTACTCACCATCGCCCAGATGTCCCTGAATATTCCATGATACCTGACATTGGTTCCAAATTTAAAAGGCCAATGGGCACACTGTTGAGCTTTATCAGTTTGGAGCTGCCCTGCACAATTTATCCCGAGCATGGCAGACAAGGGGCAAAGAGGTCCTGGTGGATGGGCTAGCACGGGGGTGGGGCTTACTCTTCCCAGAGTGGGGCCACACAATCAGACCCACCGAGCATGGTCTGAGCTCCCCACCCAGCTCAGTGCAGTATCTGCGGTCAGAAGAAGTGTCCAGCAATACAGGACAAGCGTCAACAACCTTCCCCGCTCTGTCAGGATAAGGGTCACCCTATTCTCTCTGCTCCCTCACACTCATTGTATATCTGTTGCAGCAGCGAACCAGAACAATGCACATGCTTCACCACTCTCACTGCTGCATGCAGCACCTTCCCTCGCCTCTCTCTCTCTCTCTCTCATCCCCTCTCTCTCCCTTCATTATTCACCCCCCCCCCGCAGCCCGACGCTAATAACACTGCATAGATACAACACTATGAACTGACACCTTCCAGATACCTCACCATTTCTCCCCCCACCTACACCAGCACTAATGACAGCGCCACCCACTCCTACCCTCCCTCCCTCCTCCCTCCCTCCCCCCCCCCTCTCCCATTCCAGGAGAAACAGCCTGGAATAGGACACAAAAGGCCAAGCAGGGTGATGGAGTGCCCGCTATCCAGTCCCTCACACACCTCCTCCCCCGGCCATGTGGGAAGGACCATGGTATGAGCCGGAGAGGATGGAGATGCCTCGTGTGGAAATTCTGAAACATCCACGTCCCACCGACCGAGTAAGGAGCAATGTTCAGTGAAGGGAAATTCTCACTTTAAACCCATTGGCAGCTCCGTTTCCTCCCGGCACAACTTAGAAGCCGTGGCCCTGATGCCATCTCCCTTTTGTGTTGAGCCTGTACAAATGGAATCCCCACGGTTTCGGTGGGCTCACAACACACCATCTCCACCACCTCCCAGTAAGCGAGCACGGAGACTCCTTCCTCCTGTAAACAGCTCAGATACTGACACTAATTTGTGAGATTTACCGCTACCCCCACTTGTCCTGATGTCTTTCATAATCTGTGCTCATACATCCAGCACCCTTTGCTTTTGCACCTCCTTTATAACAGTGCAGCCTGTTTAATGTTACCTTTCAATGTCCATTCTACCAAAGAGCATCAGCTCACACTGTTCTGCTTTGATCTGCATCTGCCACACACCTGAACTCGACACCAAAATATAACTTTCCTGTTGGAGTTCCACGCCGTCCTCAACAAACTTTACAATTCTTCCAGTTTTCATATCTGCAAAGATTAAAATTGTCCTACAATCACACTCCACACAGAAAAACTGACACACACCAGACAGAACGATTGAAATATTGACAAGATTACCATGGAGCGAGAGAAATACTGACACTTGCCATGTCTGTGTTACTGTCAATGAATAGTGAGTGCCTCTATGTGTGTGTATTCGTGTGTGTATCTGTGTGTGGCGAGTGTGGCAGTCTCTGTGGTGTTTAAAATGATGTAATGTCCCATGACACGAGTTCTCAGTAAGGGTCACTCGATCCAAAACGTCAACTTTCATTACTGTCCAAAGATGCTTCCAGAGTTGCTGGGTTTTCTGTTGTTGTCAATCTCTGTTGCACTCCCAACCTCAACCCCTAACCCCCATCTCCCAACCCCCACCTCCCATCTTCCAATCCCAACTCCCATCTCCCACCTCCCACGCCACTGTAATCGTGTTGGTAAAGTGTGCAAACCATCAGGGATTCAGTTTGGGAGGGAGAGAGAGGGCAGTAGTTCACAGCACAATCCAATCTAAATTTTGATATATATACACACACACACACAAACACACACACACACACACACACACACACACACACACACACAGTCATTGGGCTGAAACCCTCAGAGTGAAACAGTTTCATGTGCACAAATGTCTGCTGTCCTTCTCTAATGTGGAAACGGTTTGTCACTGGGTAGTATTTCCAATACACAGTGTACTCATTAAAGCATATTTCCATTGCAATTATATCCAAGCAAATTCGAGTGAGCCACATTGCAAGGCGATGAGATTAATTTTAATGCACTTCCTGTAACTTGCTATTTTCAATGTCTTACTCTTACAAGTAACCTTATAGGTGAGAAAGAATTGAAAAGACAGAAACCAGACCAGCAGAGTGTAGGATTGGATCACTTCAAAGTAAAGAGGGAAAGGGAGAGGAAGGGAGAGCGGTTTTGACCCCGTTTCAGTGATTCACACCAAAAACAAGAAGTGTTCCCATTGCATAGAGATGCAGAGACAGAGATCCACACACTAATGCAGCAACACATGAGCACAGAGAGATAGACATGCACACAGTGGTACACAGGGACATACTTAGACACACGGGAATAGACAAACACGAACAGAAACATGCAGATACATAATTGGACATACAAACGCACATAGACTCATCCAGTTAAACGGGATATTTGCAAACAGACCTATCGGCCCATACAGTCCATGCTGGCAATAATTCCAAACTAAATCAGTCCCATCTGCCTGCGCTTGGTCCAGATTTGTCCAAACATTAGCTTATTCTTGTACTTAATCAAATGCATTTTAAATGCTGTAACGTTACCCACAATCCATCACTTCCTCGGGAAGTTCACTCCCTACACGAACCACATGCTGTGTAAAAGAAAATACCTCACGGGTCCTGTTCAGGTGGACCCAATAAATCTATAGGAAGCTAAGGAAGTGATTGCAGAGCCCCTTGCTGAGAGGTTTTTGTCATGAATAGCCGCAGGTGAAATGCTGGAATTCATGAGTTTAACTAAAGTTGTGCTATTAAACAAAATGGAAAGGAAGAGCTAGGGAACTATAGATTGGTGAACCTGATATCAATGGTAGGCACATTGTTGGAGGGAATCATGAGGTACAGGATTTACATGTATTTGGAAAGATACATTAGGAATAGGCAAATGTGAGGACTGTAAATGCTGGAGATGAGAGTCTAGATAAAAGTGGCGCTGGAAAAGCACAGCAGGTCAGGCAGCATCTGAGGAGCAGGAAAATAGACGTTTTGGGCAAAAGTGCTTTATCAGGATAGGAAACTTGGGTTGTGCCTGGAAAAACATGTCTCACTAACTTGATTATTTTTTGTTGAGATGTAACGGAGAGGATTGATAAGAGCTGAAAACTGGATGTGATCTATACAGACTTCAGTTAGGCATTCGACAAGGTTCAGTATGGGAGACTGGTTCACAAGTTTAGGTCACATGGAATACAGGAGGAATTAGCCAGTTGCTTACAGAACTGGCTTAAAAGTAGAGGACAGCGGGTTGTGGTGGAGGGTTGTTTTTCAGACTGGAGGTCTGTGACCAGTGGAGTGCCACAAGGATCAGTGCTGGTTCTGCTACTTTTCATCATGTATATAAATGATTTGGAAATGAACATAGGAGGTATATTTCATAAGTTTGCAGATGACACCAAAATTGGAGATGTAATAGCCAACAAATAAGGTTACCTTAGATTACGACGGGATCTTGATCAAATGGATCAATGGACCGAGGAGTGGCAGACAGAATTTAACTTAGATAAATGTGAGATGTTGCATATGGGAAAGGCAAATCAGGGCAGGATTTAATACACTTAATGGTAAAGTAATGGGGAGTGTTGCTGAACAAAGTGACCTCAGAGTACAAGTTTATAGTTCCTTGAAAGTGGATTTGCAGGTAGATAGAATAGTTAAGAAAGTATTTGGTATGTTATTGGTCAGTGCATTTTGCATATGAGTTATGAGACTGGATTACGTATGTACAGTACATTGGTTAGACCACTTTTAGAATACTGTATGCAATTCTGATTTCCCTGCAGTAGGAAGGATGTTGTGAAACTTGAAAGCGTTCAGAAAGGGTTTAAAACGATGTTGCCAGGATTGGAGGTTTTGAGCTGCAGGGTGAGGCTGAATAGGCTGAGGCTGTTTTCCCTGGAGCATCAGAGGATGAGGGCTGACGTTAGAGGTTATTAAAATCATGGGTGCAATGGTTAGAGTGAATAGCCAAGGCCTTTTCCCAAGGGTAATGCAGTCAAAAACTAGATGGCAAATATTTACGGTGGGATGGGAACGGCATAAAAGGGATCCAGTGGGCAAAATCCTCAGGTTGTGTGCAACGAGTGCCAGAGGAAGGTGTGGAGGCTGGCACAGTTACAACATTTAAAAGGCATCTGGATGGGCAGATAAATGGGAATGTTTCAGATGGAAATGGGCAAAATGCTGGAAAATGGGAGGAGACTAATTTTGGCTATCTGGTCTGCATGGACGCGTTGGACCAAAGGGTGTGTTTCCATGCTATACAGCTCTATGACGCTATGTCTTTTTAGAAACGTGCTCCACTTATCTTAAAAACAATCTTCTATTTGAGGGTAAAGACACCTACCATTCAACATTATCGATACCCCTCATGATATTATACACCTCCATAAGGTTACCTTTCAGCCTCCTATGCTCAAGTAGATAATGTTCAACTGCAAATGTGTTGCTGGTCAAAGCACAGCAGGTTAGGCAGCATCTCAGGAATAGAGAATTCGACGTTTCGAGCATAAGCCCTTCATCAGGAATAAGAGAGAGAGAGCCAAGCCGGCTGAGATAAAAGGTAGGGAGGAGGGACTAGGGGGAGGGGCGATGGAGGTGGGATAGGTGGAAGGAGGTCAAGGTGAGGGTGATAGGCCGGAGTGGGGTGGGGGCGGAGAGGTCAGGAAGAGGATTGCAGGTTGGGAGGGCGGTGCTGAGTTGAGGGAACCGACTGAGACAAGGTGGGGGGAGGGGAAATGAGGAAGCTGGAGAAATCTGAATTCATACCTTGTGGTTGGAGGGTTCCCAGGCGGAAGATGAGGCGCTCCTCCTCCAGCCGTCGTGTAGTTGTGTTCTGCCGGTGGAGGAGTCCAAGGACCTGCATGTCCTCGGTGGAGTGGGAGGGGGAGTTAAAGTGTTGAGCCACGGGGTGATTGGGTTGGTTGGTTCGGGCGGCCCAGAGGTGTTCTCTGAAGCGTTCCGCAAGTAAGCGGCCTGTCTCACCAATATAGAGGAGGCCACATCGGGTGCAGCGGATGCAATAGATGATGTGTGTGGAGGTACAGGTGAACTTGTGGCGGATATGGAAGGATCCCTTGGGGCCTTGGAGGGAAGTGAGTGTGGAGGTGTGGGCGCAAGTTTTACATTTCCTGCGGTTGCAGGGGAAGGTGCCGGGGGTGGAGGTTGGGTTGGTGGGGGTGTGGATCTGACAAGGGAGTCACGAAGGGAGTGGTCCTTGCGGAACGCTGATAGGGGAGGGGAGGGAAATATATCCTTGGTGGTGGGGTCCGTTTGGAGGTGGCGGAAATGGCGGCGGATAATACGTTGTATGCGCAGGTTGGTGGGGTGGTAGGTGAGAACCAGTGGGGTTCTGTCTTGGTGGCGGTTGGAGGAGCGGGGCTCAAGGGCGGAGGAGCGGGAAGTGGAGGAGATGCGGTGGAGGGCATCGTCGATCACGTCTGGGGGGAATCTGCGGTCCTTGAAGAAGGAGGCCATCTGGGTTGTGCGGTGTTGGAATTGGTCCTCCTGGGAGCAGATGCGGCGGAGACGAAGGAATTGGGAATATGGGATGGCGTTTTTACAGGGGGCAGGGTGGGAGGAGGTGTAGTCCAGGTAGCTGTGGGAGTCAGTCGGTTTATAATAGATGTCTGTGTTGAGTCGGTCGCCCGAGATAGAAATGGAAAGGTCTAGGAAGGGGAGGGAGGAGTCTGAGACAGTCCAGGTGAATTTCAGGTCGGGATGGAAGGTGTTAGTAAAGTTGATGAACTGTTCAACCTCCTCGTGGGAGCACGAGGCAGCGCCGATACAGTCATCGATGTAGCGGAGGAAAAGGTGGGGGGTGGTGCCAGTGTAGTTGCGGAAGATGGACTGTTCCACATATCCTACGAAGAGGCAGGCATAGCTGGGGCCCATGCGGGTGCCCATGGCAACTCCTTTAGTTTGGAGGAAGTGGGAGGATTGAAAAGAGAAGTTATTCAGGGTGAGGACCAGTTCAGTCAGTCGAAGGAGGGTGTCAGTGGAAGGGTACTGGTTAGTGCGGCGGGAAAGGAAGAAGCGGAGGGCTTTGAGTCCTTCGTGATGGGGGATGGAGGTGTACAGGGACTGGATGTCCATAGTGAAAATAAGGCGTTGGGGACCGGGGAAGCGAAAATCCTGGAGGAGGTGGAGGGCGTGGGTGGTGTCCCGAACGTAGGTGGGGAGTTCTTGGACTAAAGGGGACAGGACCGTGTCGAGGTATTGGGAGATGAGTTCGGTGGGGCAGGAGCAGGCTGAGACAATGGGTCGGCCGGGGCAGGCAGGTTTGTGGATTTTGGGCAGGAGGTAGAAACGGGCGGTGCGGGGTTGTGGGACTATGAGGTTGGAGGCGGTGGATGGGAGATCCCCTGAGGTGATGAGGTCCTGGATGGTCTGGGAGATGATGGTTTGGTGGTGGGAGGTGGGGTCGTGGTCAAGGGGGCGATAAGAGGAGGCGTCCGCGAGCTGGCGTTTGGCTTCAGCGGTGTACAGGTCAGTGCGCCAAACTACCACCGCGCCTCCCTTGTCTGCGGGTTTGATGGTGAGGTTGGGATTGGAGCGGAGGGAGTGGAGGGCTGCACGTTCTGAGGGTGAGAGGTTGGAGTGGGTGAGAGGCGTGGACAGGTTGAGTCGGTTGATGTCACGGCGGCAGTTGGCTATAAAGAGGTCGAGGGCGGGTAGGAGGCCTGCACGGGGTGTCCAGGTGGATGGGGTGTGTTGGAGGCGGGAGAAGGTGTCGTCAGAGGGTGGGCGGGAGTCTTGGTTGTGAAAGTAGGCACGGAGGCGAAGGCGGCGGAAGAATTGTTCAATATCTCGCCGCGTGTTGAACTCATTAATCCGAGGGCGTAGGGGAACGAAGGTGAGGCCCCTGCTGAGGACTGATCTTTCATCCTCAGAGAGGGGGAGATCTGGAGGGATGGTGAAAATCCGGCAAGGCTGGGAGCTAGGACCTGGTGTGGGACTGGAGCTGGAGCTGGAGCTGGGGGCGGGGTTAGGGGCGGGGACAGAGATCGAAGTAGGGGCGGAGTTAGACGTGGTGACATTGCTCGACGTGGGGGCGGGGTCATGCGTCGTGACGGAAATAAGCGTGGGGGCGGGGTTACGTGAAGCGACGGGAGATGGCGTGGGGGCGGGGTTATGGGCGGGGTTATGCGTAGTGACGAAAGACGGCGTGGGGGCGGGGAAACCTGAGGATTTGTGCTCCTGCAGGTTAGTGATGTCAGTGGGGGCGGAAGTGGCTGCGTCGACGGCAACCGGAGGGGCGGAAATGGTTGCGGCGACGGAGGAGTGGTGGTCATTCCCGGTGGCCGCGTGGGTCGCGGGTCCGTCGGCGATTGTGGAAGCGGTTGTGTGTGTGGTGGTCACCGGGGCAGTTGTAGGGGCGGCGATCGCGGGGGCTCCGAGGTCGGTGGGGGCGGAAGTGACGTCACGGTCGGCGGCGGCCTTTGGTGCCGCGGGCGCTGTGGAGGCCACATGTGTAATGGCGTCCGACAGGCCTGTGGAAGATTCTGGAATAGTTGAGGGGCCACGAGTGTGGGGGTAAGTACATGAAAGTTTTTGGTACTTACTGTCTTTAATCTCTGATAGGGCTAGGAAGAACTGTTTGTTGAGTTTGTGGATTCTTCTGTAGATGAAGAACAGCAGGGGTCCTTTGCAGGTCTGTGAGAGTGCTGTCCTGAGCTGGGGTAGGGCTGATTGCAGGGAGTGTAGGTGGCGACGCATGGCTGCAAGGGTGGAGCGGAGGATCCGGAGGGAGGTCTGTTGCTGGAGGCTTCGGATTTGTTGTAGGTACAGGTTGTCCTGGTTGGGTCCAAATTTTGTTGGTTGGAATGTAGTTCGGAGTCCGTGTGGGATCAGTCGGTTCCTTAGGCAGGTGCTGAGGAAGGAGATGTGGCTGTGGTAACGAGTCTGTTTGAGAACGTGGCTGAAGAGCTTCTGTGCAGAGGAGATGACCTGGGGGGTGCAGTGAGAGAGGGACTCACTGAAATCCTTGTAGAGGGAGGAAGAGAGCTTCTTCAAGGAAGGCATCCTTGTAAGAGGATTCGCAGTAGGTTAAAATCTTCGAGTAAAAAATGAGGTCTGCAGATGCTGGAGATCACAGCTGCAAATGTGTTGCTGGTCAAAGCACAGCAGGTTAGGCAGCATCTCAGGAATAGAGAATTCGACGTTTCGAGCATAAGCCCTTCATCAGGAATAAGAGAGAGAGAGCCAAGCCGGCTGAGATAAAAGGTAGGGAGGAGGGACTAGGGGGAGGGGCGATGGAGGTGGGATAGGTGGAAGGAGGTCAAGGTGAGGGTGATAGGCCGGAGTGGGGTGGGGGCGGAGAGGTCAGGAAGAGGATTGCAGGTTGGGAGGGCGGTGCTGAGTTGAGGGAACCGACTGAGACAAGGTGGGGGGAGGGGAAATGAGGAAGCTGGAGAAATCTGAATTCATACCTTGTGGTTGGAGGGTTCCCAGGCGGAAGATGAGGCGCTCCTCCTCCAGCCGTCGTGTAGTTGTGTTCTGCCGGTGGAGGAGTCCAAGGACCTGCATGTCCTCGGTGGAGTAGGAGGGGGAGTTAAAGTGTTGAGCCACGGGGTGATTGGGTTGGTTGGAGCCACGGGGTGATTGGGTTGGTTGGAGCCACGGGGTGATTGGGTTGGTTGGAGCCACGGGGTGATTGGGTTGGTTGGATAATGTTCAAGTCTATCAAGCATGTCCTCCAAACACTCTATTCCCAGCAACATCCTGATAAATCTCATCTGAAATCTCCCGATCTTGATAATATCCTTTATATAACAAGGCGACCAGAACTGTACACAGTCCTCCAGGACATGCCTCGTGAATGTCCTATGCAAGCTGAACATCCCGTCCCAACTCCTGTGCTCAAAAGACTGTCCACTGCTATTTGTCATGTACATAAATGATTTGGATATGAACATAGGAGATATAGTTATTAAATTTGCAGCTGACACCAAAATTGGAAGTGTAGTGGACAATGAAGAAAGTTGCCTCAGAGGAAAATGGGATCTTGATCAGATGGACCAATGGAGATGGGCCAAGTGACAGATGGAGATATATTTAGATAAGTGAGAGGTGCTGCATTTTGGAAAAGCAAATCAGAGCAGAACACATTCACTTCATGGTAAAGTCCCGGAGAATGTTGCTGAACAAAGAGACCTTAGAGTACAGGTTCATAGTTCCTTGAAAATAGAGTCGCAGGTTGATAGGATATTGAAGGTGTTTGGCATGTTTTCCATTATTGCACTGAGTACAAGATTTGGGAGGTCATGTTGTGGCTGTAAAGGACATTGGTTAGGCCACTTTTGGAATACTGTGTGCAACATCTATTGGAAAGATGTCGTGAAACTTGGAGGGGGTTCAGAAAATATTTACAAGGATATTTGGAGGATATGAGCTGTAGGGAGAGCCTAAATAGGCTGGGGCTGTTTTCTCTGAATCATCGGAGGCTGAGAGGTGAATTAGAGAGGTTCATAAAATCATGAGAGGCATGCATATGGTAAATAGACAATGTATTTTTCCTGAGTCGTGTGAGTCCAAAACTAGACGGCATAGGTTTAGGGTGAGAGAGGAAATATTTAAAAGGAAGCTCAGGGGCAATTCTGTTTGCACTGAGGGTGGTGCACGTATGGAATTAGTTACCAGAGGAAGTAGTGGAGGCTGGTCAAATTAAATTATAGTATTTAAAAGACGTCTGGATGAGGATATGAATAGGAAGGGTTCAGAGAGATATGGGCAACGTGTTGGCAAATTTAACGAGATTAGGTTAAGATATCTGGTTGACATGGACAAGTTGGACCAGATGGTTTGTTTCTGTGCAGTCCCCCTCTATGACTCTATGTCTCTATTATGAAGGCCAGCAAGCGAAACACCTTCATAACCACCCTGCCTACACATGATGCAAACTTCAAAGAATTATGCCTGAAATCCTAGGTAGTTCTGTTCTACAACACTACCATTGGCTCAACTTTTCATTATGCATGTTTATTTGTTTTACCAAAGTACAATACCTTGCATTAATCAACTTTAAACACCATCTGCCATTCTTCAGCCCAGTGAGTGATAGTACTGGATAAGAAAGGCTGGAAAGTAATCAGCTGTCTTGTATCATTTAATGGTTTTAGGAAGAGGACAGTCCCACATTAGATTTGGGAAATAGTGATCGGTGTTTGAGGTCAGAAAGTACGCGCTTTCTTTGTCTCTAATGTTCAGTCTTGATATCTATTCAAGATCCTTCATAGTGCAGTGTGTGCCTGCAGGATTTCATTCCCTCATATAGCAGACTACAGACATAACCATTTAATCAGGAAATAATAGCCAAGTATTTAAAGATGCTCATAATTTATCTCGAAGGCAGAGCACATAAACTCGACATCCTACAATTGAGGCAAGTACCTTGCATTTTTTAAACAACATTATTCGTCTAACTGTGTTATTCAGTAAAGTGAACCAGATTTCAATGAATCCATATCGACCTCAAAGCTGTCACTTAAAATTAAAAATTTGGTCATGGTTTATTTCTTGTGTAGTCGTTAGTGTCCCTACCTCTGATGCAGAGCTCTGGATTCTAATTCAATTACTGAACTTGTCTGAACGTGTCCCTGGCTCGAGACCAGATAGTCTGGATTCAGGTGCAGAGATGTGTCACAGCATGTCAGAACAGGCTGATGAACAAACACACAGGAGAATAATGTGGGAAATTTAGGAGCTATTGTGGAGTGGTGGTAGGGTCCCTACCTCTGGCCGCAAAGCTCTAGCTTCAAGTCCTACTCGAGGTGTTTTATAATATGTTTAAACACGTTGACTAAAATGAGTTTAGAATTGTGGTTTGATCGAGATGGACGAGGTTTCAGTATTGAATTTCAGAATGTAAGCCCCGGTTGACTGAAAGCACAGGCCCTGGGTTGGAGTCACATTTGGACCTTCTAAAAGTTTATAAATTCATGAAGGGCAAGGATAGGGTGAGTAGTCAAAACCTTTTCCCCACATTTGGAAGTCCAAAATTGGAAGGCATTGATTTAATGTGAGAGGGGAAAGATTTTAAAGGGAGCTCAAGGGCAATTTTTTCACTCAGAAATTGGAGTGTGTATATGATGTACTGCCGGAGGAAGTGGTGGAGGTTGGTGTAATTACAACATTTAAACAGCACCCAGATGGGTCTTTTAATATGAAGGATTTAGAAGGATATGGGCAAATTGCTTGTAAATAGATCTGATTCCCTACAGTGTAAAAACAGGCCCTTTTTCCCAACAAGTCCACACCAACCCTCTGAAGAGTTACCTACCCAGAACCACCTACCCACATTTACCCCTGACTAATGCTACTATCACTATGTGCAACTTAGCGTAGCCAATTCACCCAATCTGCATATCTTTTGACTGTGGGAGGAAACCAACGCAGACACTGGGAGAATGTGCAGACTCCACACAGTCAGTCACCTTGTACTATGAGGCAGCAGTGCTAAGCAATGAGCCATCGCTCCGATCCAAATAGGGCACGATTAGTTTAGGAAATCAGGTTGCATGGACGAGTTGGTCAAAAGTGTTTGCTTCCGCGCTGTACAACTCTAAGATTCGTTAAGCCATTTCATCAAGGTCCCTGTGTCATCTTCACTGTGCACTATATAGCCAATCTTGGTTTCGTCCACGATCTTTCTAACCACGCCTTCCATAATTCTCATCTGAATCATTTGTATAAATGACAAACAAAAATGGATTGAGCACAAGTCCCTGTGGAACACCGCTGTGCACAGTGTCACAAAGCTGGTCCCTTTTCTCAAAGATACTGTGACCTTGTTTTTTTTTCAGAGGGGTCGTAAGTGGCTCCCACCTCCAAGGTGACTGGTTTGGTCCAGGGATTAAACCGTTTTGTGATTAAAGGTATAATGAAAGGGGAGTTGTCAGCTCTCTCGGTGAGCTGTTCAGTACAGAACCAGTTTGGAGTTCAGCTGTGTGGTCAGGCTCTCTCTCTCTCTCTCTCTCTCTCTCTCTCTCTCTCTCTCTCTCTCTCTCTCTCTCTCTCTCTCTCCCCCCTCTCTCTCTCTCTCTCTCTCTCTCTCCTTCTGCCCTTCTAACTTCAACCAGTAAGCATGTGTTCCATATTTTAAACAGTTTTTAAGGGGGGTGGGGTTTGCTTATTGGGACTGTTGTGTACATTCAGAACAACTAATTAAGTCTAGTTTGAATAGACTGACTTCCGTAGGAGTTCTTTATTCTGTTCTTTGTGTTTCATTGAGTAATTTTGTAAATTAGTTTTTTGTCCATTTTCAAAACCTGATAGTCAACATAGCTAGGTTACTCTGGGTAATTTTCACTGTGCACTTACTGAAACAAATTGCAAAGTTATGGTCTCCGCTGCCTACTTAAGAATGTTTTGAGTGAGCTGACCTAGTCCATAGCAGCAGGCCTCCAGTCTGAAAAACAACCATCCTCAATAATGCTGTCTCCTGCTATTAGGCCAACACACACACGTACATTACCCACACGCGCACACAGACACACACATAGAGACACACACATAGAGACACACACAGGTAGACAGACACACAGTAAGACACATGCACAGAGACACACATACGCGCACAGACACACATACAAAGATGCACAGACACACAAAGTCACACAGCCACATGCACACGCACAGACACACACAGAGACAACACATGCCCACAGACACACACGGACACACAAAGAGAGAGACACACAGGCATATATACACACACATGGACACATTAGCGACTTTAGGATATAACGAGATAAGTTATGCTTAAAGATGGGATCAAAGCTTGTTGTGAAAAGGCAGAAGAATGGGCTTGAAAAACGTGACAGCCATAATCAATCGCTCAGTAGACTGGATGGGCTAAATTGCCTTTTTTCTGTTCTAATGTTTTACAGTGCATGGTACATGCATTTGTCTGTGTTTGAGCGTATACTTGTATGTGCATGTTCTGTGTGTGTGTATCCGTGCTTATGTGTCTGTGTTTTTGTGTGTTTGAGTGTGTGTTTGTGTACATGTCTATGTGCGTGTTTGAGTGTGTCTGTGTGTGCATGTCTGTGCATGTATTTCAGTATGTCTGTGTGTGCGTGTGTGTGTATGTATATGTGTGTATGTTTGTGCTCCTCAGTATTTTTAGAAGTGGAAATATTAATGTACATTTTTGTAATTTCTATTCTGTTTGACATTCACCTTTCCATCATAGTTTGAGGAAGTTTGCTTTATCATGAATTTGTTATTTTAACAAATGAAGGAAATCAACCTGACCTCTTCCGAGGCAGTCCCTGACCCAGTATGAGACCTAGATCATTGACCATATCCTTAGCCTGGTTGCACCGATAATTTGCTGTGACCAATGGAGGAGTGGCTGTAGAAAAGAAAACCGTTACACAACAACCCAAGGAACTCTGGAGCAGTGAGCCTGACATCAGTGGTTGGTGAGTTGTTGGAGGGGATTCTGAGGGATAGCCATTTTCAAAGGCAAGGATTGATTGGTGATAGTCACCATGGCTTTCTGTGTGAAAACTCGTGTCGCACTAATTTGACTGAGTTCGTTAAAGAGGTGACAGAGCAGATTAATGAAGCCAGTGTTGTAGGTGTTTTCCATACATACTGGGACAAATTGTTCAACAAGATTCTGCATATTAGGCAAGTTAGTAAGGTTAGGTCACATGGGAACCAGCGCACCCAAGCCAATTGAATACAAAATTAGATTGAAGGGAGGAGACAGCGGTTGGTAGAGGATTGCTTTTCAGAGTGGAGGCCTGTTTTAAGGTACGAGGGGAAATATTTTAGATGGAAATTAGACACAATGTTTTCATACAGAGGGAGGTATTCGTATGGAATTATCTGCCGAGGAAGTGGTGGAGTCTGGCATCTTGATGGGTATCTGAATAAGGAGGTTTAGAGGAATATGAGCAAAATGCTGTCAAATCAGACTCGATCATAATGGGAAGTCTGGTCAGCACTTAGACATTTGCATGCTACCTGACTATAAGAGGGATGCGCATAAATTCTAAACAGGCATTTCAAATGGAAGTTCTCTTCCCCAAATGTTTGCGATGTCTATTTGTTTACATTTATTGAATGTTGAGTTAGGTAAATATTGGACAGAGAAGTACGTCATCGATAATGACACACAGAGAGGAAAGTGGAGCTGAGACCACAACCTGATCAGCCACAATCTTAGTCCCTGGTAGAGAATGCTCAAAGTTTCTAATGACCCACTCCTTCTCCTCAGTTCCATGATTCTGTGTTCCAACTTGCTAGGCAGGAGCATTTAGAGGCTGCTTACTCCTATCACCTGGTGCACAGACACAGAGGAGACCATTCAGCCCCTCAAAACTGTCAAACACAGTTTGGGCTAGTTTGGAAAGTGTAATTAGAAAACCCAGGTTGGGTTGTGAAAGAGGCTCCTCATCACTCCGAACTGAGAACATAGAACCTTAAAAAGCCTTAAAAAGTGTGAAGCAATTTATTTGGAAGATTGCATTTGCTTAAAGAATACAGGGCTAAAGGCAGAATTCTTGGCAGTATGGAGTGACAGAGGGATCTTGGGGTCATTTTTATACATAGAACATAGAACAATACAGCGCAGTATAGGTCCTTTGGCCCTCGATGTTGCGCCGATCCAAGCCCACCTTCCAAGCCCACGATCCAAGCTTCCCCTTTCTGCAATTTGTGCTTCATTTATTGGTCAAATTGTAGACCCAGTTTCACTGTGAGTACAGCCCCATTCTTCACCCATAGATGGTCCAGAAAATCTGGCAATATTCAATAACAGAGTTTCAAGGAAAATAATAGCCTCTACTTTCAAATAGCAGAACGTGAGAACATCACAAACAGGAGTATGTCATTCATCCACACCATCCACACACACCGACAACCCCCACCACCCCCACACCCGCAAGCCTGTCTTGCCCCACAATAATATCATAAGGTCTAATATCCTCTTTCATGTCCAATTCTTCACAGTCATCAACTCTCTGACTGGTTATAAAGCACCCCATGCCCTCACACCGCGACCTGTTGATATGGGCACAAAATGTGAACACAAGGGCCCAGGGAAGAGTGTCTGGCCCTGACATCAAGGCAGCGTTTAACTGAGGTCGGTCTCAAGGAGCCTGAGCAGGATTGCACTTAATGGCAATGAGTTGTAAACGCCCCTGGTTAGAGTGATTTAAAGCATAAAGCACAATGATTGTGCTTTGTGTACATAAATCCATGCAGTCCTGGTCATGTCTGCAAAAGATCCTCAAGGACGCTTCCTCAGCACAAATAGCTTCAGCTGTTTCACAAATGTCTTGTCCACAGCATAAGATTACAAATTGTGTGTGTGTGTGTGTGTGTGCTGGGGGTGGTGGTGGCATGGTTACAGAAAATCATGCAATATTCAGAAAAAAAGACCCCTTCAGCTCCTGAACCAGTCTGTGTCCATGTGCAGCAAGACCTTGGACAACATTCAGTCTTGTTCTGTTGAAGTGTCGGTAACATTCATGTAACAGTACTGCTGGACACTGCACATTTCCACAGGTAAAAGGAGGAGCTCATTCAGTCCCTCACGCTCGTTTCACAGGAATATGAGGAAGTCACTCAGCTCAATGAAATGATTGGAGAAGAGTAGAGATAGCCCATTTAGTGCCTCCAACCAATTACACAGGAAGGGAAAGAGTCACGTGTTTCGCACCATACCAGAGCCCCTCAAAATATTTGAAGGCGGTGGTTTAGACTCTGATGATTTCTTATTTTAAAGGAAACGTAAAGTGTCTGTTCCAAATGCAATGTAACTGGTTAAACTACAAGACATTAAGAAAAACACAACACAGGCAAATAAACCTGAATTCAGAAAAATAAGTGTTTTGGAAATCTTATCAGAATGATAGATAGAGCAACCATTATTAATTAAGAGTTCTGATACAGTAATATCCCATGAACACATACTTGGCAAAAAGGAAAGATCAGACACAGATTCTCAGATGCAGTTCTCCAATCCAGGATGGAGAAAACATCAAGTGAAAATTCAGAGAGAGTTGCAGCCAGGAGACTTCCACTGAAGCTTCCAACTCTGTTGAGATCCCAAGAGTTTCTGAAGTTATTGAGAAACCAAAACCCTTCCTGTAATGTGGGTCCCAGAACTGCACACAGTATTGTATCTATGGCCTAACAAATGGCCTCTTTGGCTCATAGTATTTCACCTCGATGATTGAACTCTGTGCCTACAATCCCATGTGTTTTCTTAACTAGCTATTAAACTGTCCAGTCACATTCAAGTACAGTTGGAGAAACACCCTCTGAGCTTCCTAGTGTGCTGCCATTCCTTGTGTACTCCCCTGTGTGATTCCTTCGTCCACACTGCATCACCTCATATTTATCAGTTTGCCGTGGCCAGATCAGTTTGATCTGGCCATCTGACCATTCCATCTGTCTCTTCCTGTAAAATAAGGCCTTCTTTCTCACTGCCAACCACCCGGCCAATCTTTGTATCAAACACAAAATTACTTATGACACTCGTCTTCCAACCCCCCACTCTCCCCTCAATATTCACATCTACATCATTTATGAATACACAAATAATAAGATACACTGCACTGCTCGCTGCTCACCACCAGACACTGGTCTATCTCCACCACCTTTCCAGTAACTTGGAAACATATAGCTGTTCTCTAGTCCTCTGGAATCTCCTTTGTGGTCAGACTCGACATAAACATTTGCGTCAGATAATTTCCTCTCTTGTCTCCAACAGCATCGTGAGATACAACTCATCTGGACTTTACATCATCCAGAACCATCAATCCCAACTTGCATCTTATATCAATCTGTTCGAGAGCTTCACGATGCATCTTCTTGAATTCTGTATCTGCCTCCTTCTTCTCCCAAGTAAAACAGATGTGAAGCTCTCATGTCACAATCTATCAATGTTCACCAGCTTCACACACAGTTAGCCCGCTTGGTTTCGAAATGGGTCCTTATTGTTTCCTGGTTATTCTGTTCTGGTTGATGTTTTTGTAAAATATCTTGGGATTCCCCTAATCTTACCTGATGCACTTCGCCATGTCCACGTATTAGTCAGTCTGCTGCGCGTGAATTTTCTAACATCCGCTGAGATCACCTCTCATTCTTTGAAACAGAACAGACCATAGGTATAATCTCATCTGTACTGCATGCAGCCTGTGCAGAACGCCTTTACTGCGATATTCCAATTCCCTTACAATGAAGGCTAACTTCACTTTTACCTTTCCATTTCCAAATGTCCCTCCTGAAATACTTTGGTTTAATTTTATTTACTATTCACGTTCTGAACTCTTAAACATCCAGCTGAATATCCAACGATATTACATCCAATGGTTCTCAATTGTCTCCATCTCCAAGAAACATCTTCAAACCACTGTTTGTTAACAGTGATTATTCGGGTAGATCCATAATGGCAGCGATCCAGTAGGACTGCCCTGCTGAGATCTGCACCAGAACCCAGACAAAGTGGTGCGTTCATCCTCTATTTCTTCCCTATTGTCGTAAACATCGGTCATTTTTGATCCCCAGGATTGCTCTCTGCCATTTTAAGTGAGTAAGGAAAATGATTAAGGGAAAATGACCATGAGAATCACAACCAGCAGGCACTGCAGCAATCCGCAAGCACACCAGGGAACTTATTTGTGGAGCAGATTCTGGACTCGGAGTGCAGGAGCCTGCGAGAGAAGTTTTATTCAGCAACGGAGGAGACCTGAACTATGCTGGAACTGATCTCAGCCAAGCTGCAGAAGCATGACCAGGAGATCCAGCGTCTCAGGCCACACGTCGTAGAGGTGGAAGAGCAGACCGTGGCTTCGGAAACCATGGTAGAATCCTCAGCGGGTCGGGTTCAAGGCCGGGAATGTTAGATACAGGCCTTAGTAGAGCAGGTCGAGGATCTCGAAAATCGGAGCCGTTAGAAGAACATCAGCTTGGTCGGGCTGCAGGAATGAGAAAAAGAAAGCCAGCCCGTCAGCTCCTTGGAACAATGGCTCACAGAGTTTTTGAAGCTGGAAGTCAGGGCAGACTGGGTGCGGGTCGAGTGGGCCCACCGGGTCGCAGTGTACAGGCCCGGATCGGACCAGCGCCCCTGCCTGGTCCTTGTGCAACTCCAGCACGATAGAGAAAAACAGGTGCTGAAAGCTTCTAGAGCTCTGCGGAAGGATATATAGGGTCTGGTCTACAAAGGAACACGAATTATGTTTTTCCAAGCCCTTTCTACGGCTGTGATCCGCAAGAGGCAAGCCTTTGGTAAGGCAAAAAGGGCGTTAATATTCTGTACTTGGTAAGATATCCAGCAATTTTACGTTTCAGCCATGGAGGGTCGTGTTTAATTTGACTCACCAGAAAACGCAAATGACTTCCTGAACTCATTAAAATAGACTGGCTGGTTCAACTAATATGGACAAATGTGTTCCCTTTGTTTTTTTTTGGTGGGGGGGGGGGGTTTGCCTGGTTTACCTTGGTTTGAGTTTTTGTTTTAGTATGTGGAAGTCCCAATTTTACCTTTTTCTCTCCTCCTTTCTTCCTCCCCTCCCATTATCATTTGTTTTTTTTTTCTATCGTTTTCTTGTCGTTTCTCTCTCTTAGTATGGAATAGGAAAGAGGGTTGGGGAGGTGTGGTGGTTACATTTGTTTCACCAGGACTGCCTCGGGTGAAGGTATTGATGGGACGGGCTTGAATGCCCACTTCTAATTTTCTTGCTGTAAGACCCGTGTAACGTTTTTTACTTTGTTTTGACTGGGTTGGGAGCGGCTTCAGCTAGGAGCAGCCATGGGGGATTAATGGGTTGTATGAGAGTCCCCTGTGGGCAAGGGGAAAAGTTTCTGCTTACTTGTGTTCTATTTTGGTTCTTTGCAGAAGTAGTTGTTTGAAGTTTTGATTTGGTTGTTTTTGTATTTATATTTTCAAATTTATACGAACTGTTTACAGTTTTCACTTGGCGCACGATAAATGGGGTTCTTCTCCCAGTGGGTCATGGGCTGCTTTGGATCATTTTGGCTAACGCTCGTTTAAGTGGTGCACCTGGAATGTTAAAGGGAGCCATTCACCGATTAAGAGAAAAAAAATAGAAAAAAAGGAAATGGTGGATGCTGCAAGAAACACATCTAACCGATAAGGAGCATTTTGAGTTACAGCAGGGAAGGTTCAGCCGGGTGCTTTTTCATCCTTTAATACAACAAGTAGAGGAGTAGCTTCACTCTTTCATAAGAACCTTTCACTTCTGTTGTTTGAACAAATTAAGAATGAATGTGGGTTGTCTCTGATCCTTAAAGCTTTACTATATGGAGAGGAATACTGGATCTTGAAGAATATTGCCCCCAGCACACTCCCTCAAATTTCAAATAGATGCGCTCACCAGGCTGATAATCCTTGGGGCATGTCGTACAATCAAGGGGAGATTTAAACTGACGGATGGACCCCGAGGTGGATAGGATGTCGAAGGATCTCGCGGGTATTTCCCCGCCACACAGGACCGGAACAGGTAGCTGGGTTGGTGGATGTGTGAGATGTCTTCACCCTGAAGATAGGGACTTCACCTTTTTGACCTAACTCACATAAATGCTATACTAGGACTGACTCGTTGTTTGCCCCATTGGTCGTTTTAAATTCGGTGATGTCCTGTACAATTGGGAACATAGCCATTTCTGATCATTTGGAAATGTACATGGAGATCATGGATGGTGGCGATGGGACAGGCTCATGGCACTGGCACGTGGATCATTTCTTCCTGAAGGATAGCAAATTCCTTGAGTATTTATCGGGGGAATTTAAATTTTTTTGGGATATAAACTTGTGTAAGGCCAGTAATCCGACGGTGCTCTGGGAGACTGCCAAGGCCTATATAAGGGATTTGATTATTTCTTACTCGGCGACTCAGAAGCGGCAGAAGGGAGAGCAGCAGCATATGCTTGAGGCTCGGCTGAAGACAGCTGAGACACTATATTTCTCAGAACGTCTGTAACTTAATTGCAGCAGATTACAGCCCTCCAGTCTGCTCTGAATGCTGCACTCGCTCAGAGAGCAAAGAGAGAGATTTCCTTTGCGAAACAGATGTTATTCGAGCATGGTGATAACCAGGTAGATATTAGGCCGACTTGGACAGAAAGAAGATTGCTTTTATTATCACCCGTGATCCCAAAAAGATTAATGTAGCGTTCAGAAAGTTCTACTCTGGGTTGTTCCAGTCAGCGGGCTAGGAGGACTGATTGGCAACGATGGAGCCCCTTACTAAGACCTTGAACCTCCAAGGTGTAAGTTTGGAGCAGGTGTCTCTTTAGAATGCCCCTCTGACAATCCGAGAGATACAGGCGAGAGTGAGGCAGCTCCAGAGTGGTAACGTCCACAGCCCAGATGGATTTTCGGAGTGAGATTTAGAAGGAGTTCATAGACATGCTGGCTGGGCCAATGTTGGATATGTAAAATTATTCGTACTGTCAGGACTGCCTCCCATCCTGTCTGAGAGAAGGAAATATTTATCTTATTCTCAAGGGAGGGAAAGTCCCAGATGTTTGCACTTTGTATATGGCTATATCATTATTAAGTGTGGACTTAAAAATTTGTCGAAAATGCTGGCTTTGACGGTCCATTGTGAAGGTCCATTAGCGGCCGCAGGTCAACTGATAATATTAGAAGAGTGCTAAATATGGTTCCAGTTTGCCAGCAAGGATCGATTTCAGGCTCAGTAGTCTCCCTGGATGCACAGAAAGCATTTGATCGGATGGAGTGAATGTGCACCTTCTTATGTCCTTGAATGGTTTGGCCTTGGAGGGGTCTTCGCCAGGTGGGTGGCAGTGGTATATAGTGACCCGAAAGCAGCGGATTTCACGAATGGTATAAGGTCTGACAATTTTAGTATTGACAGCGGCAGCCAACAAAGTTGCCCCCTTTCACTGTTATCATTTACACTAATGATTGAGTCGTTGGCAGAAGCCATCCAGGGGGACGCCAATATCACAGCCATGTCGTTAGGATCAGGGAGGCATAAGATCACCCGTTAAGCAGATGGAGTTCCTCTCTTTCTAACTAACCCAATGATGTTACTTTGTTACTTTCAGCTTTAGGACTTTATACAGAAAAAGACTAAAGTAATGGTTCGTCTCTGGAAATCAGATATGGAGACGAGAGTGCTTCTGAGTACGGGCACTTTCTCGTTCAGCGCCTTCTGTCATTTATTAGGGGGTAGTGTCTCGAAGGACATGGACCCTGTTACACCAGAACTAGAAGAGGCTATTCAGCCCCTGGAGCCTGATATACAGTTACGGGAGGAGGCCAGTCATCTCTTCGAGTCGGTAACACTGGTCCCAGAGTAGGCCATGCAGCACCAGTACCCTGTTATGCAGCAATAGGATCAGTGTATTCAGCCTCCTCAAGTCTGTAACATAGGAAATGGAAGAGGTTACATTTCCCTGCACTGGGATACCAGGAGGATATTCAGTCCCGTCGAGCCTGTTGCACGGGAATTGGAGAAGGATGCAAACTATCAGATTTCTTATGGGAAAGGAGGAAGAAGTTTACCTCACGTGTCTCATGTATGGGAACAAAAGAAGGCCAATCATTCCATCAGACCTATATCAGGGATGCATGAGAGACCATTCAGTATCTCTAGCCTGTGATGGAGGAATACGAGAAGGTTTTTTCAGTCCCTCAAACTGTTTCACAGCAACAGGAAGATTTGCATAAGCCCTCATGACTCTTACACATCAACAGGAGGAGGACAGGCAGACCATCGAGATGGTGATGTGGAACCCCAGAAAGTTATCAGCCTATCGCTTTTGTGCACAAGGAAGAGAATGAGTCCATTCAGCGACTCAGACCTCTTACAGAGCAATCAGAGCAGGTCATTTCATGCCATGTGCCAATTATATAGGATTAGAGTGAACAAGGCTTTTATAGAGAGTTAAGAATTTAGAATTATCACCTTCGTGATAGAATTTTTAGTATTGAGAAAACTGTTGAAATTTAGGAAATATTGTTAAAGTCGATTATTCAGGAATTAATGACAAGAAATTTGAAAAGTCAAACCATAGTCCATCAGAATCAAATTAATTTTACAAAGATGAATTGTGTTTCAATTATTTGCTTGAGCTTTTTCAAGATGTGATAAGCAATCTGGATAATGGGGATGCTAGAGATGAAATATTTGGACTTCCAGAAGGCATTGAATAGCTGTGCACAAATGATAAATCTGCAGAATTAGATTGCTTATGAATAAACGTAATTTTTCAGCTTGGATACGGGCTTGGTGAAGCAACAAAATGCAGTGAGATGGAAAAAATATGGGTCATTTTCTGTTTGGCAAAATTAAACTTTTAGGAAACCATAAGTCTTGGTCCCCAGTCCCCACCTATTTACAATCTATAGTCTTACATAGTTGAGAGGATAGAACATGTTATAACCCAATTAACAGATGGCACTAACTCAGGTGAAAAATTGCAATGAAGATGCAAGTAATTAGAAAATGTATATGGATAGGTTGGGGCAACATTTGACAGAAGAAACTGAACAACACAAGTATGACTGTTTCCGTTTGGATCAGTGTTACAGAAAGGCAAATCATTATCCAAATGGAAAGAGACTTCTGAATGATTAGGTGCAGAGGGATCTGACTGCCCGCGTCCATACTACAGAATACTCAGATGTAGGTACAGCAGATAATGAGAAAGGCAAGTGCAACTTTGGCATTTATTTCTAAAACAAGGAATAATGAAGGGAGGGAGATGTGAGATCGCAACTGAGTACTGTGTGCAGTCTTTGTGTCCTGACTGTAGGAGGGATGGATTTGCCATGGAGGCAGTTCAGAAGTGGTTTACTAGATTGAGTCCAGAGATGAGGAGTTTCTCCTTTGAAGAGAGATTGAGCAGTTCAGGCCAACACTGCCTGGAGTTTAGAAAAATGAGAGATGTCAGAGGTCTGGACGATGTTAAAGGTGATTGACAATGTAGATGTGAAGTTGGTATTTCCTCATGTGGGACAATCTCGAACGATCCTAAAACCATTTAGGTTTTAGGATGAGGTGGGGGAGAATCAAAACAGGGGTGAGGAGAACATACTTTTCTCAAAAGTTTGGGAATCTGTGTAATTCACTGCCCCAGAGTGCAGTCGGTGCCGAGATATTGAGTAACTGAAGGAATATGGAGACCGGACAGGAATATGTAACTGAGGCCGCAATGACATCAGCTATGATTGTATTCAATGGCGGAACAGGCCTGAGGGGCTGGATTGTTCCTCGCTCTTATTCAGCGCCTTGAATGTGTCACACGTAAATGGGGGAGGACGGGTAATCAGACAGGAAGCAGGCACTCCGGATAAATCAGTTTTAATCAGTTTGACAGAACATCAACAGTGGAGTCACACAGTGACCAGTGCAGGGTCCACAGCTCTTTACAATCTGTATCAATGATCAGAAGGAGTGGAACAAATGTACTATAACTAAATGTGCCGATTAAACTAAGATAAACAGGGAACTAAATTATCAATGGAAGGTGGAGAATCTGAAATTGGATATGGACAGGTAAATTCAATGGATAAAAGTTTAGCAAATGGGATTTAAGATAATATATAGTCAGTTATTTAGATTAGGAAGAATGGCAGGCAGTATGTTACTGAAACGGAGAAAGACTGCAGGACTTACTGATGCAGTGTGTACTGGAGGGTTCATTCTGACGCGATCAGACACGTGAAGTGTTGCTCCATCTCCCTGATGTTCCCAGGGACCCCGTTGCTCTCGACCACCATATATATCCTCCGTCTCCAAATGGTGACGTTGACGTCGGCAAACTGGGAGATGATGGAGCTGTCACCCACTCCTGCCTGGAAAGTTCCTGATCATAGAAGCTGAATGAAACAGTGACCCTAACAGCCACTGGAAGCACCATCCTCCCCTGGTGAAAAGCTGCAGGTCGTGTTTGAGGAAGTGGCACCGCTCTGTGACCAGCTGCTTGTTCAATCAGGGTCCCCTCACACTCTGCTCCTGAGTTAAATGTAACTTGGGAAGTTGTTCCTGGAAAATCCAGTGCGAATATAGCAGATCCCTTTTCCCAAATACACTCTATGGTTTCAGATCCTCCTCTCTGTGCAGCCTCTGCTGCATTTGTTGTTCATTTAACAGACACAGACGTTGTAATTACAGTCCCTATGCTCCATCCAGAGTTGGGTCGCCAAATCCTCACGACTCCCTGAATGTCTGAGGCATTTCACAGCACAACAGCCAGCAAACCATTCCCTAGCACCTCCACTAACTTTTCAATAACAGGAGTCAGTCAGAAGCCCCTCAGCTACAGGTTAGATGCCTGCTCTTTTACAATAATACTCGAAAGATTTCCTTGTGTTACTGACCACACAATCATCTGAGAGGAACAGGCACAGGTGTTCAGTGGGCACACACAGACCAAGGTGCAAAGGCATGTCTAAAGCTGCTGGACCCCCTGTCCAACATGGAGTACCACATGGGGCACACCGGGAAGTGAACTGCAGCCCAGCACACACACCATTTCATTGTTTCTGAGCTTCACAATGCCAGCTCTCGATACACTAGGGAGCCAAATGGGACCCACAGCCAACACGTACAGTACAGCACGAGCCATACATTTTCCACAGTGTTTCTAAGATTCGTAATGATTTCCCCGGGATTCCAAGGATATGAGCACCAACGGCAGGTTAAGGTACAGAAGAACGGATATTCGTGTTATAATTGGATGATTACTTGATCGACAAGTTCAGTAAGCATGGCTCTTCTCAGACAAATGGAATTAACTGAATGATTAGTACTTTTGTAGTTCCAATAACAATAATAAGAATATAAAGTAAATGTGCTGACAAATCAGCTGAAATCCACGTCACAGAATCAGATACTATAATACAGATGATATATCTGTGCAGCATGTAGCAGTGTTCAGACAAGTCTAGTGTACTGCTCAATACAACCCAGCAATCTATGCAGACCACACCAGTCCATGAACTACCTCTCCAGCATTGGGAGCTATGCAGTGAACAGCAGTGATTTGCTGTGTCAACTAGGAGCAGGTACCCTCCCAGCAGGTAGAGCAGTTTGCACCACCCCAGGGCATTGATTTGTAACCCAGGAGCAGTTACCCTTCCAGCATGTAGGGCTGTGTACACCACCCCAGAGCATGGATCTTTAAACCAGGAGCAGTTACCCTCATAACATGTAGGACTGTGTACACCTCCCCAGTGCATTAGAACATAGAACATAGAAAAATACAGCGCAGTACAGGCCCTTGGCCCTCAATGTTGCGCCGATCCAAGCGCATCTAACCTACACTCGCCCACTTTCCTCCATATGCCTATCCAACGCCCGTTCAAATGCCCATAAAGAGGGAGAGTCCACCACTGCTACTGGCAGGGCATTCCATGAACTCACGACTCGCTGAGTAAAGAATCTACACCGAACATCTGTCCCATACCTACCACCCCTTAATTTAAAGCTTGGCTCCCTCGTAATAGCTGACTCCATACGTAAGAAAAGGTTTTCATTGTCAACCCTATCTAAACCTCTAATCATCTTGTACACCTCTATCAAGTCACCCCTAAACCTTCTTTTCTCCAATGAAAAGAGCCCCAAGTGCCTCAGCCTTTCCTCATACGATCTTCCTACCATAACAGGCAACATCCTGGTAAACCTCCTCTGCTCCCGTTCCAGCGCCTCCACATCCTTCCTATAGTATGGCGACCAAAACTGCACACAATACTCCAGGTGCGGCAGCATCAAAGTCTTATACAACTGCAATATGGCCTTAGGACTCCGGAACTCAATTCACTTACCCATAAAAGCCAGTTCGCCATATGCCTCCTTCACAGCACTATTTACCTGGGTGGCAACTTTCAGAGATCTGTGTACATGGACACCAAGATCCCTCTGCTCATCCACACTACCAAGTATCCGACCATTAGCCCTCTAACCCATCTTCTTGTTACTCTTACCAAAATGAATCACTTCACACTTACCTACATTGAACTCTATTTGCCACCTTTCTGCCCAGCTCTGCAGCTTATCTATATCCTGCTGTAACCTGCCACATCCTTTCTCACTGTCAACAACTCCACTGACTTTCGTATCATCTGCAAACTTGCTCACCCAACCTTCTAGCCCCTCCTCCAGGTCATTTATAAAAATGACAAACAGCAATGTCCCAAAACAGATCCTTGCGGAACACCGCTAGTAACTGCACTCCAAGATGAACCTTTACCATCAACTACTACCCTCTGTCTTCTTTCAGCCAGCTAATTCCTAATCCAAACCTCTAATACACCCTCAATGCCATTCCGCCGTATTTTTGAAGTAGCCTACCATGGGTATCTTATCAAACGCCTTATTAAAATCCATACACACCACATCTACTGCTTTAGCCTCATCCACCTCCTTAGTCACCTTCTCAAAGAATTCAATAAGGTTTGTGAGGCACGACCTGCCCTTCACAAAACCATGCTGACTATCCTTGATCACATTTTTCCTATCCAGATATTCATAAATCCTATCACTTACAATTCTCTCTAAGACTTTGCCCACAACAGAAGTGAGACTCATCGGCCAATAGTCACCAGGGTTATCCCTCCTCCCCTTCTTGAACATTTGCTATCCTCCAGTCTTCTGGCACGATTCCTGTAGACAACGAGGACATAAAAATCAAGGCCAATGGCTCTGTAATCTCCTCCCTTGCTTCCCAGAGAATTCTAAGATAAATACCATCAGGCCCAGGGGACTTATCTATTTTCACCCTTTCCAGAATTTCCAACACCTCTTCCCTACATTCCTCAAAGCCATCCATTCTAATTAATTGTGACTCAATATTCACATCGGCAACAATGTCCTGTTCCTGAGTGAATACTGACGAAAAGTATTCATTCAGTGTCTCCCCAGTCTCTTCAGCCTCCACACGCAACTTCCCACTACTATCCTTGACTGGAACTATTCCTACCCTAGTCATTCTTTTCTTCCTGACATACCTATAGAAAGCCTTTCGGTTTTCCCTAATCCTACCAACCAAGGACTTTTCATGTCTCCTCCTTGCTGCTCTTAGCTCGCTCTTTAGATCCTTCCTGGCTACCTTATAACTCTCAATCGCCCCAACTGAACCTTCACGCCTCATCTTTACATAGGCCGCCCTCTTCCCTTTAACAAGGGAATCCAATTCCTTATTAAACCGCGGCTCCCTCCCTGACAGGTACATACTTATCAAGGACACTTAATAGTTGCTCCTTGAACAAGCTCCACATATCGATTGCACCCGTACCTTGAAACCTACTTTTCCAAACCACACATCCTAAGTCATGCCTCACCGCATCATAATTTCCCTGCCCCCAGCTATAACTCTTGTCCTGCAATGCACACTTATCCCTCTCCATCACTAGAGTAAAAGTCACCGAATTGTGGTCACTGTCTCCAAAGTGCTCACCTCCCTCCAAATCTAACACCTGGCCTGGATCGTTACACAGAACCAAATCCAGTATGGCCTCACCTCTTGTTGGCCTGTCCACATATTGTGTCAGGAAACCCTCCTGCACACCTTGGACAAACACCGACCCATCTAACGTACTCGAGCTATAGCTTTCCCAGTCAATATCTGGAAAGTTAAAATCCCCCATAACAACCACCCTATTACTCTCACTCTTCTCCTGAATCATCCTCGCAATCCTTTCTTCTACGTCTCTATGACTATTTGGAGGCCTGTAGAAAACTCCTAACAGGGTGACCTCACCTTTCCTATTTCTAACCCCAGCCCAAACTACCTCAGATGGTGAGTCTTCATCCATCATCCTTTCCACCACTGTAATAATATCTTTGACAAGCGATGCCACACCTCCCCCTCTTTAACCCCCACCTCTGACACTGCTAAAATATTTAAAACCTGGAACCAGCAACAGTCAATCCTGTCCCTGTTCTACGCATGTCTCCGTAATAGCCACATCATCGAAATCCCAGGTACCAACCCACGCTGCAAGTTCACCACCTTATTTCATATACTTCTCGCATTGAAGAATACACACTTCAAGCCACCTTCCTGTTTACAGGCATCCTCCTTCGAGATTGTTGCCATGTTCCTAACCTCCCTACGCTCCAGGTCCTGCATCCTAAAGCTACAGTCTAGGTTCCCATGCCCCTGCAGAGTTAGTTTGATCCCCCCCACCACCAAAAGGAGCACTAGCAAACCTCCCACCAAGGATACTGGTGCCCCTCAGGTTCAGGTGTAGACCATCCTGCTTATAGAGGTCTCAACTTCCCCAGAAAGAACCCCAGTTATCCAGATACTGGAATCCCTCCCTCCTGCACCATCCCTGTAGCCACGCATTTAACTGCTCTCTCTCTCCCTATTCCTCGACTCTCTACCACGTGTCACGGATAACAAACCAGAGACAACAACTCTGTTTGTTCTTACTATGAGCTCCCAACTTAGCTCCCTGAAAGCCTGCCTAGCATCCTTATTCCTCTTCCTACCTATGTCGTTGGTGCAAATGTGGACCATGACTTCGGGCTGCTCCCCTTCCCCCTTAAGGACCTGGAAAACACGATCAGAGACGTCACGTACCCTTGCCCCTGGGAGGCAACATCCCAAACGTGAGTCTCTCTCGCCCTTGCAAAACCGCCTATCTCTGCACCGAACTATCGAATCCCCAATAACGATTGCTCTGCACTTCTCCACCCTTCCCTCCTGAGCAACGGGGACAGGCTCCGTGACAGAGGCCTAAACCCCATTGCTTACCCCTGGTAAGTCCCCCCCCCACAAGTATCCAAAACGATATACTTGTTCTTGAGGGGAAAGGCTGCATGGGGTCCCTGCACTGGCTGCTTCCTCCCAGTCCCCCTCACTGTCACACATCTGTCACCCATTGTTCAGTGACACTGTATTAGATTACTGCCCAGCGTGGGGAAACTTGCAGCCAATGCTGGAAGTGTCAGGATGTGCAGCTCTTATCCATTTACAGCTCCATATCTCCATTGTGTCAATGGATATAGAATATCTTAAGTGGAAGGAGGAAGATGACTTAAGTTTAAGTAGGCAAGGATCAGACAGGGCTCCAGAGGGTTAAAAGGTAGACAGGAGCGAAGTGAAGAATAATCTCAGGAGAGCATGAAGCGGGCATGAAAAGGACTTAGTGAGGAGGATTAAAGTAAAACTTAAGACGTTCTACACTTTTGTGAGGAAGAAGATGATGGTCTGAGTGAGGGTAGGACTCATCAGGATAGTGGAGGGAACTTGCGCCAGGAGTCGGAGAAGATAGGGGAACATAGAAGATAGAACATTACAGCACAGTACAGGCCCTTCGGCCCTCAATGTTGCGCCGACCTGTCATACTAATCTGAAGCCCCTCTAACCTACACTATTCCATGTACATCCATATGCTAGTCCAACGACGACTTAAATGTGCTTAAAGTTCGTAAATCTACTACAGTTGCAGGCAAATCATTCCATACCCTTAGTACTTTCTGAGTAAAGAAACTACCTCTGACATCTGTCCTATGTATATCACCTCTCAATTTAAAGCTATCCCCCCTCCTGCTTGCCATCACCATACTTGGAAAAAGGCTCTCCCTGTCTATCCTATCTAACCCTCTGATTATCTTATATGTCTCTATTAAGTCACGTATCAACGTTCTTCTCTCTCACGAAAACAGCCTCAAGACACTCAGCCTTTCCTCCTAAGAGCTTCCTTCCATACCATGCAACATCCTATTAAATCTCCTCTGCACCCTTTCCAAAGCTTCCACATCCTTCTTATAGTGCGGTGACAAGAACTGTACACAATACTCCAAGTGCGGCTGCACCAGAGTTTTGTACAGCTGTAGCATAACCTCATGGTTCCGGAACTCGATCCCTCTCTTTAAAAAAGCTAGAAAACTGTAAGCCTTCTTAACAATCCTGTCAACCTGGGTGGCAACTTTCAAGTTTTTGTGCACCTGGACACCGAGATCTCTCTGCTCATCTACACTACCAAGAATCTTACTATTACCCCAGTACTTTGCGTTACAGTTACTCCGACCAAAGTGAATCACCCCACACTAGTCCACATTAAATTCCATTTGCCAACTCTCAGCCCAGCTCTGCAGCTTCTCTAAGTTTCTCTGCAACCTACAACATCCTATGTCAGTATCCACAAATCCACCAATCTTAGTGTCGTCTGCAGATTTACTGACCCACCCTTCTACGCCCTCATCCAGGTCGTTTATAAAATTTATGAACAGCAGTGGACCGATCACCTACCCTTGCGTTACACCACTGGTTACTGGACTCCAGGATAAACATTTCCCATCAACCACCACTCTCTGTCTTCTTTCAGCAAGTCAATTACTGATCCAAACTGCTATATCTTCCACAATCCCATTCCTCCACAGTTTGTACAATAGCCTAATGTGGGGAACATGATGGAATGCCTTGCTGAAATCCATACACACCACATCAACTGGTTTACTCTCATCTACCTGTTTGATCACCTTCTCAAAGAATTCAATAAGATTTGTGAGGCACGACCTACCCTTCACAAAACCGTGCTGACTATCCCTGATCAAATTATTATTTTCTAGATGATTATAAATCCTATCTCTTCCAACCTTTTCCACACTTTACCAACAACTGGAGTAAGGCTCACTGGTCTATAATTACCAGGGTTGTCTCGACACCCCTTCTTGAACAGGGGAACCACATTTTTTATCCTCCAGTTTTCTGGTACTATTCCTGTAGACAATAAAATTTTAAAGCTCAATGCCAAAGGCTCAGCAATCTCCTCCCTGGCTTCCCAGAGGATCCTAGGATAAATCCATTCTGGCCCAAGGGACTTATCTATTTTCACATGCTGCAGGATTTCTAATACCTCTTCCTTGTGAACCCCAATCACGCCTAGTCTAGTAGCCTGTATCTCAGTATTCTCCACGTCAACATTGTCGTTTTCTCGAGTGAATACTGTCAAAAAATATTCATTTAGTGTTTCCCCATCTCCTCTGACTCCACACAAAACTTCCCACTACTATCCTTGATTGGCCCTAATCTTACTCTCGTCATTTGTTTTTTCCTTAGATACCGAGAGAAAGCTTAAAGGATTACCCTGATCCTATCCGCCAACAACTTCTCATGTCTCCTCTTGGCTCTTCTGAGCTTTCTCTTTAGGTCTTTCCTGGCTACCTTATAACCATCAAGCGCCATAACTGAGCCTTTACATCTCATCCTAACATAAGCCGCCTTCTTCCTCTTGACCAGAGATTTCACTTCCTTCATAAACTACAGCTCCCTCGCTCTACAGCTCCCTCCCTGTCTGACAGGTGCATACTTATCTAGGACACGCAGTAGCTTTGCCTTGAATAAGCTCCACATTTCCAAAGTGCCCATCCCCTACAGTTTCCTTCTCCATCATATGCTTCCTAAATCTTGCCTAATGGCATCGTAATTGCCTTTCCCCCAGCTGTAACTCTTGCCCAGTGGTATACACCTATCCCTTTCTATCACTGAAGTAATGATAACAGAATTGTGATCACTATCACCAAAGTGCTCACCTGCTTCAAAGTCTAACATCTGACCGGGCTCATTACCCAGTATCAAATCTAATGTGGCTTCGCCCCTTGTTGGCCTGTCTACATATTGTATCAGGAAGACCGCCTGCACACACTGCACAAAAACTGAACCATCTATCGTATCCGTACTATAGCATTCCCGTTCAAAGTTGAAGTCCCCCATTACAACTACCCTGTCTCTGTCACCGCTATTGAGAATCATCTTTGCTATACTTTCCTCTACATCTCTGGAACTATTTGGAGGCCTATAGAAAACTCCCAACAGAGTGACCTCTCCTTTCCTGTTTCTAACTTCAGCCCATACTACCTCAGTTGACAAGACCCCAAACATCATTTCTGCAACAATGCCACACCTCCCCGTCTTTTACCATATTCTCTGTTCTTCCTGAAACATCTAAATCCAGGAACCAACAACAACCATTCCTGTCCCTGCTCCTAACCATGTCTCCAAAATAGCCACAACATTAAAGTCCCAGGTACCAATCCATGCTGCAAGTTCACCCACCGTATTCCGGGTGCTCCAGGCGTGTAAGTGGACACACTTCAAAGATGTCGTCAGCAGGGACACTGGTGGTGACCCTATCCACCCACATTCAGCAGGAGGAACATTCAGCTGCCCTAACTTCCATTCCCACTATTCTAAATTCCCAAATAGACTGTTGAAAAAAAATAGGGAATCGAAAAAAAAACTCCTTACCTTACCAATCTGGCGCACAATCGGGTAACACAACCACACAAATATATGACTTCACAGACGTCCTTCGCTCTTCCCTCGTATCTCTCGACAAATGGAGGCCCGACTCCAGAGGTAAGACCCTTTTAATGCAGGAAAAATCACCCTTCCTGGTAGCCCTTGCTTCACCTCTCCTCTCCTCACAGCTCTGGCAAAATTCATGAAGGACCTCTGGGAGGTCCTTCATGATTGCCTTGCTTCGGTATTCAGTACTGAGAGGGACCTTATTGTTTTGGGGTCTGGCGTGAAACCGGCAGATATGCTAGAACAGGAGGATGTGTCGAAAATTTTGAGAATCACAAGGATAGATAAATTTTCTTGGCCAGATGGTGAAAAAAAACCTAGGATGCTATAGGAAGCGAGAGAAGTGATTGCTTTGTGTTTTGCAATAATGGCAAATGTTATTCCCTTGTTCAAGAAAGGGAATAGAGATAATCCTGGGAATTAGAGGCAAATCATTCTTACGCCAGTGATGGGCAAAGTAGTGGAGAGGATTTGAGAGACACGATTTATGATTACTTAGAAAACCATAATTTGGCAGCATCCCTTTGTGAGGAGCAGGTCATGTCTCATAAGTCTTATTGAACTTTTTGAGGATGTGAAAAAAAACATATTGATAAAGGTAGAGTAGTGGATGTGGTGTATTTGGATTTTAGCAAGTCATTTGTTAAAGTTACCAATTGTAGCTTCATTCAGAAAGTAAGGAGGCGTGGGATACAGGGAAATCTGGCTGTCTGGATGCAGAATTGGCTGGCCCATAAAAGACAGAGGTAGTGGTAGATAGAAAGTACTCAGCCTGGAGCTTGTTGACCAGTGGTGTTCTGCAGTGATCGGTTCCGGGAACTCTGGTCTTTGTGACTTTTATAAGAGAGTTGAATGGGAAATTGCCAGGGTGGGTTAGTAAGCTTGCAGACCGAGGTTGGTGGAGTTGCGGATTGTGTTGAAGGTTGTATGTTGCAACAAGAGATTGACAGAACTGAGCTGATGAGTGGCAGATCGAATTAAACCTGGAAAAGTGTGAAGTCATTCACTTTGGGAGGAAAATTTGCATGCAGAGTACAGAGTTAAAGGCAGGATATTTGGCAGTGTAGAGGAATAGAGGGATCTTGGGTTCCATGTCCACAGATCCACAAAGTTGCCACGCAAGTTGATGTGGTTGTTGAGAAGGTGCAGGGTGTGTTGGCTTTCACAAGCCGGGGAACTGAGTTTCATAGCTGTGATGTTATGCTGCAGTTCTTTGAAGTTGAGTGCTGTTCTGCATTGAGAGCTTGTAAGCACCTGTCATATGACTATCTAGCAGTCTCAGAATGAACTGGAAATTGAAAACATGTAACATTTAGCTGTTAAAAAGATGCCTTGAGTTTCGGTTGTTCTTTGGACAACTTTTCATGTTTAACGAATCTGTTTAATTATTGCCTCAGGGTAATAAACCCAACAGATTTTGAATTTGCTGTTTTGCCAACATTGAACCAGAGATGATTTGATGTTGAGAGGATAAAGAGGTAGGCATTATGAAACTTAGACAGAGAGTAAACTGCCACCGACAGAGACTGCCATGCAAAACACTCTCTATTACATTTATGGTATTTTCTTGCATGAAACACCCTTGCAGTAAAAGACAGAAGACAATCCTGAGAGATATACAGTTGAAAGGAGGAGGACACTGGAGATGACAGCTGCTCTCTGGTTTTGAAATTAAATGATGTAATGTTTATTTAGTTATTTTTTAAAAGGGAACAGTATATTGTTATAAAGATGGAGACAGATAAAATAAAAACTGTTCAGAGAAAGGGAACTTAGAATTGAGAATAGTTGTTGTTCCATGTTCACTTTTAGAGTTAAGGAATAAATTGATATTATTTTTCATTAAATAGTGGAATTTTCGAGTTCTCTGTCACTCGTGCTTTAACAGATTATAAGGCAAGTTTGTGTTAATTAACAAACGGGTTCCTCGCTGTGTCGTAACAGCACATTTGTAACATTGTGTTCAGTTCTGTTCGCCTTGGTATAGGAAAGATGTAGAAGCTATAGTGAGGGTGCAGAGGAATCCCTGCGGATCAACAGAAATATTGGCACACACCACACGATCGAATGAAATATTGAAGAAATCACTACGTGAAAAATAAATACGAGCAGATTCTCCATGTCTGTATAAACGTCAGTGTGTCAGTCTTTGCGATGTGCCTGCACTGACGCCTGCATATCTGTGTGTGCACATGCCTCAGTGTATCGGCATTTGTTTCTGTGTATCTGCTTTAGTATCTGTGTGACTGCACCAGTCTCTACGTGTGCCTATGTATCTATATTCATATCTGTGTGTATCTGCGTGTCTCTGCGTATCCGTGTGCACAGCGGATCTGCCAGCCTCTGTGATGTTGAAAGTGATGCAATGTCCGCCTCTGCTGGCCTTCACTCTCGACTACATTGATGGCAGTGGAGGGAGAAAACCATAAGTGATTCAGTTTAGGAAGTGCGGAGAGAGAGGTAGGTCATAGCACCACCCAAACTGACAGCACCATCTGCACACGCACACACACATAGTTGGGTATAGGGTGGATCATAATTGTACTGAGGACACTCAGAGTGGCGAATGCTCCTGAGGAGTAATATCTGTGCTCGCTCTGCAATGTGAAAGTGATTTGTCTTTGAAGATTATTTGTTACACAAAGTGTACACCTTAAAGTGTGTTTCCACTGCAATTGCATCCAAGCAACTCTGACCAAACCATTTGTAATATGATGCGATGAATTTATTACATATTCTTTAAATTGAAATATTTTATCATTCACCCCTACAAGGTGGACATGAGAAAGGATTGAAAAGTCCTGAAACTGACCCAGTGGTGTTGGTAATATATCTAGATATCAGACAAAACTGTTCTGAGTCTCCAGAGATTTTTTCAAGACCAAACAGCCGTGCAATGTAAGAGATTCATCGTATTTGATGTCCACTAACAAAGAGAAAAAAACTGACACTTGTGCAGTGGCATGGGGTGACCAGCAGAGGGTGGCATTGTATGACTATGAACTTAACAGGGACAGTCGGAGAGGTGGAGGAGGGGAGTAGGCATCTCATTTTCAATGGATTTACCCCCAAACCCACAGAGCCATCATTTCACAGAGATGCACACAAACATACACAGACACATTAAACGCACAACACATATACATACAGATATGGATACTTACACATAAACAAATGCACACACCCCCACACAGACACAGTGGTTTCTTTAAGATAGACATAAGTATGTTTTTCACGGATAAGGCAATCAATGGTCAGTTGGTGAAGGCAGGAGAATGTGGCTGAGAAACATTTTAATCATGATCAAACGGCACAGCAGATCCAAGGGGCTAAATGGCCTAATTCTGTTCCAATATTCTATTTTGTGAAGGGATTCATTTTGGAAGTCGAATTGAATGCAGATTACGGGGTCATAGGATTCGTAGCAATGTGGAGGAGAACGGATCTTGGGGTCTATGTCTGTAGGTCTCTCAGTTGCCAACTAAGTTGATAGAGTTTTTAAGAGGGTGTATGTTGTGCTGGCTTTCATTAGCAGGTGGAATGAGTTTAAGAGCTGCGTGATTTTCCTGGAGATCTATAAAGCCCTGGTGAGACAACATTCGAAATGTTCTGATCGCTTCATTATAGAAAGGATGTGGAAGCTGTAGAGCGGGTGTAAAGGAGATTTACCAGGATGCTGCCTGGACTAGAGGGCTTGTCTTGTGAAGAAAGATTGAGGGAGGTATGGCTTTTCTCATTGGATTAAAGAAGGATGAGAGGTAGCTTGATAGAGCTGAACAAGATGGTGAGAGTTACAAACAGAGTAAATAGCCAAAGAGTTCTTCCCAGTGCAAAAATGATTCTCACGAGGTGAGCATAATTTTAAGGAGTTTGGAGAAAGGTTTTGGTCGATGTCAAAGGCAGGTTTTTTTACACAGAGACTGGTGGGTGCGTGGAATGCACTGCCAGCGGTGGGAGTAGAATCACACACATTAGGGACAGTCAAGTGACTCTTGGATAGGCACATGGAAGATAGTAAAATTAAGAGTATGTCGGTTAATTTTATCTTAAAGTAGGCTAAATGCATTGCACAACATTGTGGGCTGAAGGGCTGTACTCTGCTGTATTTTATATGTTCTTATTTCTTACACTCTTGTGAGCTTTTCGTATCTGGAATTCCTTTAACTTCAGTGGAGGCTATGTTTGGTAAGTATTTGGATGAAGACAGTTAATGGAAATGTGGGCAGGTTTGAGGGACTGAATGGTATATATCTGTTCCTAATCGTTGTGTCCTTGTGTTTCGAAACAGTGGTGATTGGTTCGAGGGGAACGCATTTTGAGAATAAGGACCTTCCCATTTCAGACTGAGACGGGGGATGTTCCTTTCTCTTTAGGATTGTGTGATCTGTGGTGTTCTCTTCCCCAGGGAGCAGTGAAGATGGAGTTCCTGAAAACACTCAAGGTTGAGTTCCGTAGCTCTTTGATGAACAAGAGAATCCATGTTTCTTGGGAACAGACAGGAAGGGGATGTATAGTTACAATCACGTCAACAATGCACATTCCGAATGGTGCAGCAGGCTCGAGGGGCTGAGTGGCCAACTGCTGCTCCTGCCCCATGTGTTGTTCTCTCACTCAACACCCGAGGCTGTTACAGTGAGAGGAAGATCCCATTCAGCCAGTCAGGATCGGCACAATGAGACACGAGGAGGCATCTGTGGCCCCTAAGGATTTATAAAGGGAGAGGATGAAGTCATTCAGACGTTTGAGAACAATGCACAGCACAGGTGGAGGCCATCCAACCTTGCTTGGCTGCTGCACAGAAATGTGGAGCCCTGACTAACTACCAGGAAATTGACATAAGGGATAAATGTTTATTTTCAGGTTGGAAAATTTGAACTTCGTGTAGTACCTCAGAGTTCAGTGCAAGATCAACAACTAATTCGAACCTGCCAATGATTTGGATGTGGGAAATGATTGTATTGCAGCTCAATTAGCTCAGCCACCAAGATAGTCATTCAATAAGATGTCAAGTGGAGGTAGAGAGTCTGTAATGGGATATAGACAGGGCAGTTTAATGTGCAAACCTTCAGCAGAAACAGTATAATCTGGGCTACCGAGGTTTGTACTGTGAAAGAAAGGTATAACAACAGTAAACTGTTTAAATGGCGCGAGCTCTCAAAACTCAGTGTGCAAAGGAATATATGAATCCTGGTACAGACATCAAACAAAGTTAATATGCAAAAGTATCGAGTGTTTAGGAAGGTATATGGAATGACTCTACTTTATACAAAGTCTGTCAGGACATTTTACTGCAACTGTCCTGAGGCCACATTAGATGCATTGTATATAGCTATGATTCACTAAACTGAATAGTAAATATACTCAATTGTTTTCGAGTCTTTGTAAAACTGTTTCACTTTTCTATTTTTTCCTGGAATGAAGGCCTTATTCTGTCTTACACCTTGGAAACAGAAACTTTGGTCCATCTTGTCCATGCTGACTGGATGTTCTAAATTAATGCAGTCCCATTTGCCAGCATTTGGCCCATATCCCACTGAACACTTCTTATTCATGCACCAAACCATATGGGCTTTAAATACTGTAATTGTCCCAGCTTCCAACACTTCCTCTGACAGTTCATACCATACACTCCAGCAGCTGCAGTCCTCACTTTTTTTTAGCACCTGAAGACTGTCACACACAGTTTGGTATGGTGTTGGAAAATATTCTTGGGAAAAGAAAGAGTCGGTGCCAATGTGAAACATCCTACTCCTCTCTCTTTACAAAACTGTGTTCATTTGTTGGATATGTTGCAGACCCAGATTCATTATGTGTTCAGCTCCCCATACATCACCCAGAGGTGGCTCACAAAATCATCTGGTCTCCCTGACTGTGATCTTCAATTACAGGATTTCCAGCAAAATAACTTTCCAATAACTGAATGCGAGAACAACAGAAACACAAATAAGTAATTCAGCCCTGTAAGCCTGTCTTTCCCTTCAATAAAATCATGACTAATCTGCTCAATGCCTCTACTTCTCTTTTGTGCCCAATTCTTGCAGCCCTCAGCTATCTTATGCGTCAAATATCCATTGTGCACCCCACCCCCACCCCCAAACTTCTCAGTGATCCATCTCCCTTAACTCTCTGGAATCCAGAAGTCCCGATAGCCACTACCCTCTGTGAGAAGGAAATAGATCACGCGCACACGCCATGATCTATTGATATGAAGCAAAATATGAACACAAGGTAAGACTGACAGGCCTTGATATCAAAGCAGGATTTAACTAAGGATGGTATCAAGGAACCCGAACAGAATTGAATGTAATGGGACTGAAGTGTAAACTCCCCACTGGTTAGAGGCCATTCAGAGCACAAGGAAAGATGTTTGTGTTTGGTGAGGATCAACCATCTCAGTCACAGGACATCTCTGCAGGCATGCTGAAGGTAGTTTTCTTCAGCTGCTTCAACATCTTTCCCAGAGCATACAATCAGAAATGGGAGATATTCTCTGAAGATCGCATAATGTTCAGAGTAAGTTGTCACCTCTCTGCCACTGAAACAGTCTGTGTCCATGTGCAGCAATACCTGCATATCATTTAAACTGTGCAGTTGGTAACATTCATGCAACAGTCCCTGCTGGATATTGCTCATCTCCACAGTTAAACATGAGGAGCTCATTCAGCACCTCACGCTGGTTTCAACGGAATATAAGGACGCCATTCAACCCATTGAATCTATTCGATAAGCCCATTCAGTCCTTTCTGCCTATTACACAAGTAGGGAAAGAGTGTAGTCAGCACATCGAGGTGTTAAAGAGGAACCAGGAGTCGCTAAGTCATGTCCATGAGCCACTTCCATATGACCAGGAAGAGGCAATGCAGCCTGTCAAGCTACTCATTCAGAATTAGGAGGATGTTCCTGATACCCCACAGATAGACTGCTGCATGCTGTTCCTACTGGCTGTATTGCTCGTGGTGGACACATGTCACTTTAATGTGGTTTGCTGAAGGTGCGGATGGAAAATGGGTGTTTTGTGCAAAGTCTCAAGAAAATACTTTCTATCTCTGAGAAGACAAACTGGCGTTCCCGTGGAGGTCAGAAGCTGGTGGGAATGGCTAACTCTTTCAGAAATAAGGCATTGTGGCTACTGACTGATTTATGAATAGTGCAGGGTCACACACAACTGCACACTGAGACGGTGAGAGTTCATTTAGGGCCTAAAGCTCCATTTCAACCAACATGGAGATTCATCACAGGGACGTGAAATATTGGGAAAACGTATCATGTGGAAAATGCAATTTCACACAAAATCACTGACTTTTTCTCGACATAATGAGTGTTAGTCCATAATCCTCAAGTTTAAATGTAATCACCTACTATTCTCTCGCTGTGCTACAGATAAATCACTAATTTCCTTTATACTCTCTTTCTCATCCAGGAATTAATCTAATGAAACTCCTTTGCACTCTCGATCGCAACAAAATCTTTCCTTACCAACAGTGCCCCAAATACTGTCCAAGCAACACTCTACAGCTGCAGGAAGATGTCTTTACTCCTTTACTTGAATAATTTTATAATGAAGGACAACATACCATTCACTGTCCTACTTGTCTTTTAACAACGGCAGTTCTCAACCTCTCATCTTCGAACCAATACAAAAGGGAAAGGACTGCATTTGTTTCCCACATTCAAATTATTTCTTTGCCTTGTGAACAGCTGTGCTCCAAGAACTGATACATTTGATACCCTATTAGCAAGGACCTTCAGTTTAGAGCAGGACCTTCCTCTCTGCATTCTCCCCATTATCCAATTCTCAATCCGTTTCGTGTATTCACCCCTTACAGAAGGACTCTAACATTCTTCACTCACCTGTCAAATGCCTTCTCAAAATTCAAAGACACCATTCCCATTGGTACCGATTTGTCTATGTCACAATCTACACCCTCCAAAAACTCCTACTAGTTTATCAAAAACGATTTTCCCTTCCCTGAATCTAGGATAACTCTGCAAATCATTTCATTATTCTCCAAAGATCTAGTTGTTATTATTGACGAAACAATTCTAATAGCTTCCTCATAACTGACATCAATTTATCCAGCAGTTGATATTCTGTTGTCTCTCACTCTCTCCTGTTTTAAATACTTGTAATCACAGTAGCTACTTTCAAGTCTGCAGGACCCTTTCCATAATATAAAGTGCTTTGACCAACTTTGACCTTCTTCATAGAGTTATGGAATTGACAGTATAGAAGGAGGCCCCTGACCCACTGTGTCTGTTCCTGCTCCGGACAGATCTATCCAGCAAACATAACTCTCCAGCCCTAAATCTGTGACCCTCTCAATTCATCACTCATCTGGTCCAGAACTTACCAAGCTTCAATACAATGAGTATTTTCCCCATTATTTTCACTTTAATTATTCTAATTTCTTGCATTTCCTCATTTTCCCCAGTCACTCTACTCCTTAATATTTCAGGAGGATTTTCTGTTGCTTCCTCGGTGGAGACAGAAACAAGACAGAGATAGCCTCTGTCACCTCATGAATACACGAGAGGATGGCACTCTGGCATAATGGGTAGGCCACCCACTCCTGCCTGGAATGTTCCAGAACAAAACCATTGTTGGAGATTGTGAGTACAGTCCTCTCCCTAGTGTGTGACTATTGGATATGCTGAAGGAGATTCACAGCTCTATGACCTCCACCTTGTTGAAATAAACTGGCTTCACACTTTGCATCTGGAAAAGTATGTCATTGGAAAATATTTGTAGAAATTTCAGAAAAGATAGTGCAGTGTCTTGCTCGTCCCTGTAGAACGAGACACTCTATAAAAGCAGTGCCCACACCTTGTCCAGAGTGGGAACACTAGGTACTCGGATCTCCCTGAATAATCGCAGCAGCTGACACCACAAATCCGAGAAAATCATCCAGAGACCCTCCAGTGACTTTCCAAGACAGGAACAAGGTAAAACACTGTAGACTGGCACATCCACTCAATGTTAAAAATGCTTTTCACTTCAATATCTATTCTGGGCTGTAAATTCATAGGATCTCTGCATAGTCACTGTCACATGAAATATTAACAGCTTTTTTCTCTATAGAACTATTTGACAATGTCACTGCACAATTTTCTTTACCTGTCACAATAACAGCAACACTGCTATTGCTGATGGAGTTGTTGGGGAGGTGATGGCCTCGTGTTATTTTCTCCAGACTATAAATCTAGGGACCCAGGTAATGACACGAGCCCAGCCTTCAATCTCCCCACAGCAGATGGTAGAATTTGAATTCAATAAAATATTTGGAAGTAACAATCTAACGAAAGATTTATGGCTGTTAAAACTAAAAACCCCGGCGCACTCGTGTCCCACAAGGAAGGAAACTGGCTACCGTCACTGGTATGACCTCCATGTTACTCCAGACCCTCAGCAATGGTAGATTCTCAAATACCCTTCGAAATGGCCAAGCCAACCATTCAGTTATAACACTACAAGATCTTAAAGAAGTGAAACCAGATAGACCTGAGCACTGGCAGCCGACAGCACATCGAAGTACAGTGGTTCAGAAAGGCAGTTCCCCAACAGCTTCTCAAGAGCAAATAGGAAAGTGAAATAAACGCAGGCCCAGCCAACATCAAACATGTCTCATTCATAAAGGAAAGAAAATGGCCACACTGAGGAAAGCGATAGAGGGGACAGAACTCACTTGAAACAGGGACGTGGATATACGCCCACACATGCATAAACTCAGGAATATGGGAGGAGTTGAAAAATAAATTAAAATAATGTCACATTTTATTTCCAATCCAGCTGGTTATCAATAATCCCTTTGTTTATGTATTCTATCTCTATTTCCTCGTACATTTATCTCACCTCACCAACACACATTACATTAATTCCCAGCTGCTTTCGGATCTGATACATGGTCAGTGGACTCAAAATGTTAACTTTGTTTTTTCCTCGACACAGGCTGTCAAACTTGCTACATTTCCCCTGCACTCTGTTTCTGTTTGGGTCCGGCTTCAAGCATCTTCCATTGTTTGATTTAACATTTCTTTTCCTTATTTTATGGGACATAGGCCTCATGCCCTACTCCTGCATTTCCCATGGCCAAGCCGCCTAGTAATCTACACCTGCATTTCACATAGCTCATACATCGAGCTGCACATGATTGTTGGGACTGTGAGAGGAACATGGAGCACCTGGAGGAAACACTTGTAGACCCGGGGAGAATGTGAAAATTCAATACAAAATGTCCTGAGGGTGGAAGCAAACAGGATCCCTGCTACTGTAACACAGCCATGCTAACCACTGAGACACCATGCCCCCCTCCCCCTCCCCCCCAATTCGGGTCCGTGGTATTGTGAGACAGCCGTGCTAACCACTGAGACACCATGCCCCACTTCCCTCTAAATTGGTCCCTGGTACTGTGAGACAACTGTGCTAACTACTGAGACACTGTGAACTTTGTCCTGTGAGACAGTCGTGGTAACCACTGAGACACAATGCCCTCCCTTCCCTCCCCCCAAACCAGGTCCCTGGTACAGTGAGACAGCCGTGTTAACCACTGAGCCACCATGCACCCTTCCCCTTCCCCCAAACCGGGTCCCTGGTACTGTGAGACAGCCGTGCTAACCACGGAGACACCATACACAATCCCCCTGCCACTGTCCCCCAGTCCGGGTCCCTGGTACTGTGAAACAGCCATGCTACCCATTGAGACACCATGCCCCCTCTCCCCGCCCCGTCCCCCAAAACAGAGTCACTGTGCTCGGTAATACTGGGGAACATGTGAATAAAAGTGATGAACTTAGAACTATGATGTTGTTTCCATAACAGAGACCTCGGTTTCTGAGCAGCAGGAATAGTTGCTAGATGATCCGAGGTTTAGAACATGAAAAAGAATATGGAGGAGGTAAAAAGAGGAGGGGGTGTAGCGCTGCTAATCTGAGAGGGTATCGCAGCTACAGAAGTTCCCATTATCGATTAGGTTCTGCCTACTGAGTCAGTATGAGTGGAAATTAGGAACAGTAAGGCAGTAATCACCTCATTGGGGTTTACTACAGCCCCCCCCCCCCACCCCCACCACCCCCAATAGAAAGGGAGATTGAAGAAAGCATAGGTTGGCAGATTTTGGAAAAGTGTGAATGGAATAGGGTAGTTGTAATGTGTGACTGACTTTCCCAATACTGATTGGAACTTCCTTCCAGCAGATGGTTTGGAAGGAGCTGTTTTTGTAAGGTGTGTTCAGAAGGGTTTCCTAACTCAGTACGTTGACATGTCGACGAGGGAAGAGGACCTTTTGGATTTGGTGTTCCGCAATGAGCTGGGGCAGGTGTCAGATCTTGTGGTGGGAGAGCATTTTGGTGATAGTGACCACAACTGCCTCACATTCTACATAGCCATGGAGAAGGAGAGAAGCAGGCACAATGGGAAGATACTTAATTGGGGAAAAGGAAACTATGATACTATCAGACTGCTTTGCGAAGTACGGACTCGGAGCAATTGTTCCACGGAAAGGGCACTATAGACATGTGAAGACGGTTTAAGGAACAGTTGTTGCGAGTGATGCAAAAATGTGTTCCTTTGAGACAGGCAAGGGGTAAGATAAAGGAACCTTGGATGACGAGAGCAGAGGAGCTTCTCGTCAATATAAAGAAGGCAGCTTATGTAAGGCGGAGGAAACAAGGTTCTTGCTCAGCTCTCGAGGATTACAAACAGGCGAGGAAGGAGCTCAAAAATGGTCTGAGGAGAGCCAGGAGGGGACAGGAAAAAAGGCTTGGCAGGAAGGATTAGGGAGAATCTAAAGGCACTTCGCACATACATGAGGAATAAGAGAATGAACAAAGAAAGAGTAGGACTGATCAGGGATAGCATACGGATCTTGTGTATAGAGTCTGAGCAGGTACAGGAAGCCCCAAATGAGTTTTTTGCTTCTATCTTTACAAAAGTAAAGGACCTTTTAGTGAATGAAACCATTGAGGAACAGGTAAGCATACTGGAACGGATAGAGATTGAGGAAGCTGATGTGCTGAACATTTTAACAAACATTAAGATTGACAAGTCGCCAGGGCCTCACCAGATTTGTCCTCGGCTGCTTTGGGAAGTGAGAAATGTGATTGCTTCAACCGCTTGTGAAGATCTTTGCATCCTCGCTCTCCATTGGATTCATACCGGAAGACTGGAGGGAGACAAATGTAATTCCTCTCTTCAAGAAAGGAAATAGGGAAATCCACGGAAATTACAGACCAGTCAGTCTCACGTCTGTCATCTGCAAGGTGTTAGAAAAGATTGTGAGGGATAGGATTTATGACCATCTGGAAGAGCATGGCTTGATTAAAGGCAGTGAGCACGGTTTTGTGATGGGCAGGTCATGCCTCACAAATCTTATTGAGTTCTTTAAGGATGTTACTAGACAAGTTGATGAGGGTCGAGTGGTGGATATTGTATATCTGGACTTCCGTAAGACATTTGATAAGGTTCCGCATGGTAGGCTCGTTCAGAAGGCCAGGATGAAAGGGATACAGGGAAATCTAGCTGTCTAGATACAGAATTGGCTGGTCGACAGAAGACAGCGAGTGGTAATGGAAGGAAAATATTCTGTCTGGAAGTCTGTGGTGAGTGGTGTTCCACAGGGCTCTGTTCTTGGGCCTCTATTTTTTGCAATTTTTAATAATGACTTGGATGAGAAAATTGAAGGATGGGTTAGCAAGTTTGCAGATGACACAAAGGTTATCGGTGTCATTGACAGTATGAAGGACTGTTGTAGGCTGCAGCGTGAAGTTGACACTATGCAGAGATGGACTGAGAGGTGGCAGATGGAATTCAAACTGGATAAATGCGAGATGATGCATTTTGGAAGGTCGATCTTGAAAGTTGAGTACAGGATTAAAGGCAGGATTCTTGGCAGTGTGGAGGCACAGCGGGATCTTGGTGTGCAGCTACATAGATCCCTTAAAATGCCCACCCAGGTGGACAGGGTTGTTAAGAAAGCATGTGGTGTTTTGGCTTTCATTAACAGGGGGATTGAGTTTAAGTTCCGCGACAACTTGTTGCAGTTCTATAAAACTTTGGTTAGACCACACTTGGAATACTGTGTCCAGTTCTGGTCGCCCTATTATAGGAAAGATGTGGATGCTTTGGAGAGGGTTCAGAGGAGGTTTACCAGGATGCTGCCTGGAATGGTAGGCTAAACTTACGAAGAAAGGTTGACTGAGCTTGGACTTTTTTTGTTGGAAAAAAAAAGGAAGAGAGGCGACCTAATTAAGGGGTACAAGATCATGAGAGGCATAGATAGAGTTGACAGCCAGAAATCTTCTCCCAGGACAGAAATTGTTAACACGAGAGGTCATAGTTTTAAACTGTTTGGAGGAAAGTATAGAGGGGATGTCAGAGGCGGGTTCTTTACACAGAGAGTTGTGAGAGCATGGAATGCGTTGCCAGCAGCAATTGTGGAAGCGAGGTCATTGGGGACATTTAAGAGACTGCTGGATATGCATATGGTCACAGAAATTTGACAGATCGTACATTAGGTTTACCTTACATGAGGATCAATGGTCGGCACAACATCGTGGGCTGAAGGGCCTGTTCTGTGCTGTTCTGTTCTATGTTCCAAACAGTAACGGTGTCAAAACACCACAGATGAGTCAGGATCTGGAGGTAGAAACAGAGGCAGCATATTGAGTCTGTTATGATCCTCTTCTGAAAAACTCATATTGGGCTCAAAAAGTTAATTGTGTTTCTCTCTGCTCAGAACCTGCAAATGTTTTCCTGCGCTTTCAACTTAGTTACTCTTCTGGAGTTTGGATCATTGTCTGATCTGAAAGGGAGCAGTGAAACTGCTATTTCTGTTGACGCTCAAGCATTTGGTTATGGTTTTTGAATGAAAAATTTAAATCTCTATACTTGACAGCTTCCCAAATACCGATAATGTATTGCCACTGTCATAATGCTAGAAGAAAATGTTGAACTTGGTGGACAAAATATCACATGATCAATCCTCTGAAAGTAACTTATTGAAGTAATGATTCCAATTGTTATCAATGTCTTATCGTGCTCCTGTGTCACTGGCATCGTACTCATCCAGCAAGGTCTTACCTTTCCGAGAGTTTCCATATAACTATAAAATCATAAAATATCTTTGTATTTTTTAACAAGACATATTCATCCAGGGTTTTGGAAGGCACTAACAAGGGCAGAGATTATTTGTCGTTCCCAATGTCTCTGGAATAAGCGACACAGAGTTGCCCTGTTTTACCTTTTCAATACAAAGTGATGCAGATCCAGATAGAGCTGCTTGTAGGGGCATTCCAATTCATTTAACAAATACTTGTGAAGGAACAGCAAATGAGTCCCTAGTCAGGATGATATGCAACTTGGAAGATATCTTTCAGAGACTGATTTTTCTATTGTTCCCATTCCCAGTACAGAATGTTCTCTAATTCCCATTAATCACAGTTTTTCTCAGGGTCCTTGATTCCACGCTCAGTCAAGTCCTGCTTCGATTGGAAGGGAAGTCACTCTGATCTCAACTCAAATTACACGGGAAGATCAGTTAAAAGAATAAGGAGCAAAAGACATGAACACTGTTTGTTTGAACAATGTCCTCGAAATATTCAAAAGAAAATTGATGCATGGTCTTCCTTAATGCAATATTTCGATATGACATCCCGTTTTAAACAATATCCAGAATGGTGGTTATTTGTTCTTTTAATTTGCTTCCAATTCAACGTACAAATGAGAATGTGAATTGATCTTCTATAGTGTGTATGTAATCCAGAATTTAATTCAATCTTTATCATCATTGCTCTAGTTCTTTTAAACAAAATTAATGAATAAGCCTGTGTCCATCCTGCAGATTAAAAAGTTCTTTCAGCTCTGAGCATTGCAGCGAATGTTGCTGCAGGCCCAAGTAAAATGGAAATATTTCAGGGCAAGGTGCCAAAAGTTAGTCCAAGGATAATGATGGCCAAGCCATCTGAATAATACATGCAGAGGGGTGGAGTATAAAAGCAGAATTCAGCTCCATGTCCAAAATACTATTTGTGGATCCCTCACAAAAGACTACAGCTTATTCATGCTGTAAATTCGCCAAAATAGGAAAAACAAGACCCTGGAATTCCCAATTCTGCAGCAACATCTGTAGACCAGGAAGAAAATCAAGGTTTGTTTCTGAAATTCATAAATATTGAAGATAAGAATGTGGGAAATAAAGGGGATATTGGAGGATGATAAACCATGTTGTAGATGATGACACAATGATTAGCCGCGTGGGTCACAGTGATCAGGAAAGTGTTGTTTAGAAGTGGGTACAAACGGATTGTCAGTTGGCCAGATCAATGACTGATAAACGGTAACACTGAAATATGTGAGATGCTGCTGCACTTTGGAAGATGTAACAAAACAAGAGTGATGTCAAACCATGATGATCCGTTGCATTTGCTTTGGAGAAGAGAAGAGTGAGGGGTGAACCTGACAGAAGTGTATTACAGCATGAGAGGTATGGGACGAGTGAACAGACAACAGCTATTCCCCTTAGTCAAAGAGTCAAAAACAAGGGGAAATATGTTTGAAGTGAAAGAGAAGATACTAAGATAGGATTTGTGAAATCTGTTTTGAACACAGAGCCTGATATGTGTCAAAGATGCATTGCCTGGGAGCGTGGTTCAGGAAGGTAACCGCACAAACATTATAAAGCACTTGTATCAGCACTGGGTGATGTAGACTCGATGGGCCTTGTCTTTATTACATGATGCCATGTGGTGGCAGCCATGAAAGCTTTTGTATATTCTGAAGCAGCAACCAACGGGACATGTTGGATTGTTAAATCGAACTGTGCTCAGTAAGTGGCGAGATTACAAACAAGAATCATCCCATGGAGAATCAGCACTTACTCAACCTAGGACAACCCAGCCATCTCTGAGCTCATCCAGGATAATTCACATGCTCAGTGCAAGAATCGTCCAACAACAGCATCAACATTATTCCAGCTGTTTGACGCCATTATTTTAAGATCACCAATAACATAGAAATAGACTTCGTTTCATTATTATATACAATTCTTGTGTAAGGTTGTTTTCTTAAGACTAGTAAATTCCTTCCCTTATAATCGTATTGACAAAGATTCTGTTACCCTGCGAGCTGTTTATCACAGCGTGGTGGCTTGTTTGACACTCCATCCATTACCATTAAAATTTACTCCCAGTTAAACCGGCACATACGATGCACTACTGGTAATCTCTCTCAACAGCCACTTGCATGCACCAACGTCAACTGGACGGGAACTTCTCAAGGGCAATTAATGCTGGTCTAGCTCCATTCAACTCCCAAATGAACTAAAAAGACAATCCAATTTTCTAATAATTATTAAACAACGAGGACATTTTATTGATCTGGTGAGTTTGTCGCTGCCTTTGATGTTGTGTGATCTATTTCCGTGAAAACAATTCGTGCATATATTGGAAGAACAAAAAAGCTCAGCTCACAGATATTCAGTAAAGCACCATTTAAACGCAAAATGCCAGGGAATAGTAGGTTATAGATCTTTAGGTAACTGGGAATAATGTAGTTTGGTGTTTTCTGGCTGGCGTAGTTGCATTGGGCTGAAGGGCCGGTTTTATGCTGTATGCCTCTGTCACTTTAATTGTTGGAAACAGAGGATGTGGTATCACTATTTCCATAGCTTGTGAGCATCACATAGTGAGAAATACAATATCCAAGGGCACACAGGATTTGAAGCTATATCATTCTCCCTTCACTATCAAATTGTTAATTACCCCATTTCTCTCTTTGTAACATTCCTGTTAGTGTTCCTGCATGACAAGAACGCCTGGGGTTTATCACCATATTCTGATCAGAAATTAAACACAGGCAACAGAATGCTGACCTTGCCAATGAAACGCACGTCACAAGAACAACTGACAGGAATCTGCATTGTTAAAGTTATCCATTCGACCCAATCGGATTTCTAAAGCAGTTTCAAGCGAGACTGTCCCTTTGTCCTATGCTCCTGACTTCGCTACAACATCATGAATCTTTCCTGAGTGCTTTTGAATGCAGTTTAAAAGTCACATATGGAAAACTGTGCCCAATAATCTGAAAGGAAAACTCTTCATGTTCATGAGAAACGTGTCATATTCTTTTCAGTATCTAAAGACAACAGAAATGTAGAAACTCGCATCGGGGTAAGGAATTAAAACAGCTCCATCATGCGATAAGATCGTGGATGATCTGATTGTGCCTCAATCACACACTTCTCCTTTGCCTTTACAGCGTTAGTGCGTCATTCTTAGCCACGAATCTGTCTTAGGAATATTCAATGTCTTATCCCTCATCACTCTCTGGGAAGAGAGTTCCAAAAAGACACAACACATTGAGAGGATTACACCAAATCACCATCTTCTTCACTGAGATATTCTTCAGTTTTACAGCCCATACCACTCATGGTAATCTCTCACACAAGCTGAAATATTGTTTCAGAATTCAACTTGTAAAGACTACTAGGAATATTCTGGGGTTAAACAAGATCACATGTTGTTCGCCTAAACCCCAGCAGATCCAGGTCAAGTCAGTTCAAGATTTCCTCCTGAAATAACAATCCTCACAAGAGTCAGCATTTTATATCATTGTGGTCAAACTATTACCTTGTAGATCTGTAGAAAATATTCCCTACTTTTAAATGTATTCTGTTTCAGAAACTTTCAGCATTTAACGTACCTCCCTAAAAAATGATGTACATCTAAAGGTTTTATTTTGTACTCCAGATGCCGGTTCCTCGGTTCCTCTGTGCCTCAAGCCAGTCTCTCCATTGAAATAATACCCTGTGTTTTCATTCAACCCTCAAACAACTTTCAGCACAGGCATATTTTCCAACTGTGCTCCATACACCAATATTTGGCCCTTCACTTGACCCACCTTAATCTCTTTTTCGACTCATGTCCTTGTCATACCTACCTTTTGTCACATTTTCAAAGTTTTGTATTCTTCCATAATACAGACAGAACACTGTGGCGATATTTCAAAGTAAATGGCAACGAAATATTTTTACTCAATGCCTGAGCTATAAATTTGTGGCAATGCTGAAGTATTTTGCAGTCCCATCACTCAGTTCCCATTACTCGAAATAGAGTCAGATGGTGTGGAATGTGTGTGGGCAGAATTGAGGAACCACAAAGGTGAAAAACCATAGTTGGAGTTATGTACAGGCCTACGAATCAGAGTCGGCAGCTGGGGCGCAAGACAGAACAGGAGATGGAGAAAAAATGTAGGAAAGGCAAAGTTACAGCGATTGGGGGGATTTCAATATGCAGGTGGACTGGGAGAATCACTGGTAGTGGGTTGCAATGGAAGGAATTTGTGGAATGTCTACGAGATGGATTTTTGGAGCAGCTTATGGTGCAGGCAACAAAGGAACGGGCAATAATGGATTTAGTGTTGTGCAATGAGGCAGGCTTGATAAGGAAGCTTAAGGTGAAGGAACCATTTGAAGGCAGTGATCATAATCTTATTGAACTTACTCTTCAATTTGAGAGGGAGAAGGCAGAACCGGTGTTAATATTGCAGCTGAATAAAGGCAACTACAAAGGCATGAGGGAGGATCTGAGCAGAATAGACTGGGAGAGGAATCGAGCAGGAATGACAGTGGAATAGTACTGGCTGGAGTTTCTCAGAGCAGTTTAGGAGTCACAGCAGAGATTCATCCCGAGGTAAAAGATGCGTTGTTCAGGAAGGATGAGGCAATTATGGATGACTGGGGATTTCATGGCTCTGGTAAAAGAAAAAGAGAAAGTAGATAACATGGCAAATGGCAGTGGGAAACCAGAGGATTGTGGAGCTTTCAAGAACGAACAGAGGGCAACAAAATAAGAAATAAGGAGGGGGGAGATTAAATATTAGGTTAAGCTAGCCAATGATGGAAAGAACGACTGTATGAGTTTCTTCTGATATATAAAGGGCAAAAAAGAGAAGCAGAAGTGAATATTGAGGGATTGAAAAATGACGCTGGAGAGATAGTAGTGTGGAACAAATAATAGATGAGAAACTCAATAATTATTTCACGTCAGATTTCATGGTGGATGACATGACTCTATCTTCCTCGTTCTATCATCACAACACTTTGACCTATACAATTTGGAACAGAATTTTCTCAAGGCTGCATTGCTCATTTCACGATCACAAGTCAGGGTACCAGAACTCTTTGTAATAGAGGTAGTGGCTTGGGGAGCCTTTTTCTTTCTGGCAAGGCATGCTAGATACCTTCCAGTCTTGTCACCGTATTTTAAAATATCTGCTTCACCAGTATTATCTCCCTCTTTGCTGTTTGAGGAAGTGTGACATTCAAAGTTGCCCAAAGGGCTGTGATCAGCTGTAGTTTTGTAATGGAGGGTCTATCCACATACGCTGTCTCACCCGCCTCCAGGCGAGCCTCGAGCAGACACTGTTGTTCTCCCTTTTGTCTTTTCGGGGTTGCAGAATATGAGACAACCAAGCCTCGCACATATGCCTTAACCATCTCCTACATCACCGAAGGGTTACTGGCTGTGTTTGAGTTGATATCCCAGAAGTTTTTAAATTCCAGCCAGAAATATTTTATGAACTTACTATTCTTCAATAGGAACGGGTCCATACGCCAATGTCGGAAAGCTATCTCATCATCACTAGTCTTAACCTCCATATATATTGCGGAATGGTCGGAAATAGTTATATTACCTACTTTACAAAACAATATTGAGTTCAAAAGGGTCGAGGGGACAGACACATATCGATTCTGGTATGGCCCTTGTGTGGGTTAGAATAAAAAGTGAAGTTTATGCCCTGAGGGCGAGGGCACGTCCACACACCTACCATTCCTAACTCCCTACTCATATCAACTAACTGCCTAGATCTCATAGATATGCCCACAGAGCTCTGAGGTATTTTGTCCACCCTGGGTTCGATGATAAAATTTAAATCTCCCCCTATAATTGTGTGGCACACTGCAAGAGCCATCGACTTGGAGATCACTTCCATTACAAATGTAAATGGTGCACTGGCGGGCAATCGAGATTCAAAATTCCATATTCCTCCCCATATATTAAAGCTTTAATTAATATATATCATCCAGACTCATCTTTTAGCTGGCTTAGCATTTGGAAGGGAAGATTCTTCCCAATAAGATTGGCAACTCCCCTACGTTTTGAGCTGAAAGATGAAAAGAACACCTGGCCAAATCCACCCTGTTGCGGCTTTGAATGCTCCTCATCAAGTAGATGTGTCTCCTGTGGAAGGGCGGCATCTACCCTTACTTTTTTAAGGCATGATAATATCTTTTTCCTTTTAATTGCTGAGTGGCTCCCCTTGAAATTCCAGGTGCACCACCTAAAAGAATGACTAGCCAAAGTAATCCAAGCAAGCCCGAGACCCCCCAGGAGGGACTACCCCACCCAAAAGTCATTGGAAAAACCAAAAATGATTCACACATAAACCACTCTTTAATACAGCTAAATCAAAACAACTAAGAACTATTCCTAAAAACAAATAACATAAAACATATTTGAAAAGAGACTTTCCCCCATGATCCCAAGGGGCACTACTACCTTCCAATAATCCCACCATAACATCACCCAGCCAGAGGCATGCCCTCAGCCCGGGCATTACCAGTTCTGGATCAGTGGTGCTGGAAGAGCACAGCAGTTCAGGCAGCATCCAAAGTGCAGCAAAATCGACGTTTCAGGCAAAAACCCTTCATCAGGAAGTGCATTACAAAGTAGAGTAAATAAATTCCAACATCTTACAAGACAGAAGTTAAATGTGGGCGACACCCCATGCCAACACCTCGATACACTTAGCAAAACAACACAAGATGAAAATATATAAAATTACAAAACTACAATCCCAGCAAGTAATAAATAAAAAAAAATTTAAAAATCACTCAGCAACGTCCCGCAATAATCAAATAAACCGCACGAGCTATAGATAAGAGTCCATAGAAAGGATAAGGAACTAGAACTCCCCCTCCCCTACCACCACTGAAAGATAGAGAAGAGTAAAAAGGAAGAAAGGAGGAGGAAAAAAAAAGAAAATGTGGGCTAAATAACGTCATTACCCATTCAGTTCAAATCCTGCAGTCTATTTGAGAACATCCAGGAATTCTTTTACTTTTTTCCGGTGATCTGAAGTCATATACAGATCCTCCATGACTGCAGCAAAGCATTGCCGGATATCGCATAGAATATTAAATATTTAAATCCTTCAGACACTTCTTCGTCTCATCACATTCCTTCATGTTGCAGACCACATTATCCTGGAGCCCTTGTACATCATGGCATGGCATCCTTCCCCATCACTGTGGTGGATTCTAGCAGCATCTGTTTTTCCCTCTAATGTTGAAGTTGAACTAGGACCTGGCGGGGGCGCTGGTCCAACCCGAGCCGGCGCACAGCAACCCGGTGGGCCCGCTCAACCCGCACCCGGCCCAGCTCCGACTCCAGTTTCAGCAGCTGTGGGAGCCTTGCTCCAGGAAATCAACAAACTCCCCTTCCACCTCCCGTTGGGGAAGGCCCAGCAACTGAATATTTTTCCAATGTCTCCGATTTTCGAGGTCATCAATATGTTCATCTAAGGTCGGGACTCAATATTCCAGTGCCCAGACCTGACCCATGGATAACTCACCAATGGTCTCAGACGCCGTGGTCCAAAGCTCCGCCCCACACATTCACGCTGCCCAAGTTTCTTGATCTCTCCGTCATGTTTCTGCAGCATGACCGAGATCGACTCACACCTGGAGAGCGTCACTTTAATGGACTCATCAATCTTTTCTCAGAGGTTAAGAAACTCCGAGATCAGGCTGGCCCCTGCAGGTCAGGCCCCTGGGGCAGCTGCAGACGTCTCTGTTGCTGAGGGGTAGTGGGGGAGAAGTCCCTGCCTGTTGTGAACTGCAAGAGCCTTTACCTTTGGTCATTTTAAAAAGCTAAAGTTTGAGGTAGAATGGCCAAGTATGCTGGACAAAAACTATTTTAGCAATTGAATAGGTGAGGTGAGGGTGGGTATCCCACTTTGTCTGAGTCTTGGGCAGAGCTCTGCAGACTCAGGCCTACTGGGTCACCGCCATCTTGGATCTCGCTGACACCCTGTTTAAAAAGGGAATAAGGCAAAAGACAGAAAATTACCAACTAATTAGCCTCACCTCAATCCTGGATAAATTCCTGGAATCCATTGTGAAGGATGAGATTTCTGAATAATTGCAGTGCATGGTAAAGTAGGGCAAAGTCAGCATGGTTTCATCAAGGGGAGGTCATGCTAGTGAATCTGTTAGAACGCTTTGAGGATGTAACAAGCAGGTTAGACCAAGGAGAGCTAATGGATATTATGTGTCTGGACTTCAAGAAGGACGTTGACAAGTTGCCTCACAGGAGGCTGCACAGTAAGATAAGGGCCCATGGTATCAGAGACTAGGTACTAGTGTGTGCAGAAGCTTGACTGTTTGGCAGAAGGTAGAGAGTGAGAATAAAAGGGTCCTTCTCGGGATAGCAGCCAATGACAACTGGTGTTCCACAAGGAAACCACAACTTTTTACTTTGTATATTAACAATGTAGATGACGGAACTGAGGGCACTCCGGTGAGGTTTGTTGATGATGCAAAAGTAGGTAGAGGGAGGTATCATTGAGATGGCAGGAAGGCTTTAGAACGATTTGGACAGGGTTGGAGAGTGGGCAAAGACATGGCAGATGGTGTACACTCGGGAAAGTGCGAGGTGATGCACTTTAGTAAGAAGAAGAGAGGCATGGACTATTTTATAACTGGGGAGAAAATTCAGGAGTCTGAAGTGCAGAGTGTTGCGAGTTCCAGTCAGAATTATCTCAAGTTAAATGAGAAGGTTGTGTCAGTAGTTAGGAAGGTGCTGTATTGGCCGCACTGTGTGTTTGAAATCTTATGTTTACCAAAAGAACTGAGTCAACTCTTATAAACAATGAAATTTATTTATTGAACATGAGTAATATTAGAACAATAAAACGTATTATAACGTAGTGAAAAACACTACAATCTATCTTATGGTTCAACTTAACCTTGGATGATCACATACCATCCCACCAGAAGTTGACCTGATTCCACCTGGTGAAGTCATCTTGTTCTTTTGTTGTTCTTGTAGATGTCGTCTCGTTCAATGGGTATTCTCGAGTTACCACTCTCAGAGCGGTTTACGGTGATTCTTTTCCTCCCAAGTCATCATGCCTTTTGGGAGGGTGTGGACAATCTGCCAATGGAATGATCAATTAACCTGATCAATCAGATCCAACCTGGGGTTGTCACATTGATGGCCCAAGGGCGACATTCCATTTTCACATTCAGGTCCAACTTCAGTTGTATATTTTAGGGTCTGTAGCTGTCAGGTTTGTTTGCAAACTATCTCTGGGTAACTGCAGCCTGTCTGGATTCTGCAGCATGTGGATGAGCGCAGAGACTTTGGTCAAGGCTGGGTTCTACTTCCCAGCATGCTTCAATCATTGTTCATTTTTGTAACAATTTACTATTGTCCATCGTCAGATTATTATTTCAGCCGGCCCGTCTGGTCAGAAAGGCAAATACAGTGATGACAGTTCTTTTGCGATGACTTGAATATTACAGCAGGGATGGATTTCCGCAGCTCTATAAAACTCTGGTCAGACCACATTTGGTGTATTGTGTACCGTTTTGGGCCCCATGACGCAAAAAGATGTACCATCCCTGAGCGTGTTCAGAGGAACTTCATGAGAATGGTCCTACGAATGAAAAGATCAACATATGAAGTCTTTGGGTCTATACTCGCTGAAGTTTATAAGGATGAAGGTGGATCTAATAGAAGCATACAGAATACTGGTTGCCTTGTCAGAGTAGATGTTGGGAAGATGCTTCCACTGTTAGGAAAGAAAGGACTCAAGGACATAGCCTGAGAGTCAAGAGAAAATCTTTAGAATGGAGATAAGGAGATACGTCTTCAGTCTGAGAGTTGTGAATCTATGGTAGAATGGCAGTTTCCTTCCCTAAAGGACGTCAGTGAACCAGGTGAGTTTTTCTTGGCAATCGATTCATAACACCATCAGTCTCTTAATTCCAGGTTTGAATTTAAGCTCTGCTATTTGCTGCGGCAGGATTTGAACCCAGGTCACTCGAACATTATCTGGGTTTATCATATCAGAATTCAGTGGTAACAACGCGAAGCCACTGACTTGCCCAATCCTCCACAGTGTGACTAACATGTGCTGTATGATATGCCCTGGGGTTTGCTTTCATGTTATCCTTGACTTCCTTTTCAAGATATGGATGATTTTTCTCCGTAATGAAGTTCTTCTTCGGTCTTTATTATCTCCCTGATTGTTTGCCAAATTCCTTCAGCTGTCCTGCCTTGGACTGTCCTTTTCTTCCCCCGCCCCCCACCCACCCCCTTCCCCCAGACCACCACAGCCAAATCCTTCCTTAGGCCAGTATAATTATCATTGATTAACACTAAAACTCTCATGTATGTCTCAGTCTTCACTCTGAATGTGAAACTCCAGCATGTTGTGGTTATTCCAAGGCAAAGCTCATCCACCAATCCTTTCTTGTCACATAATATCAAATCTAAATTAGATTAGATTCCCTACTGTATGGAAACAGGTCCTTCGGCCCAACAAGTCCACACCGAACATCCGAAGAGTAACCCACCCATTTCTCTCTGAGTAATGTACCTAACTCTGTGAGCATTTCAGCATTGCCAATTCACCCGACCTGCATTTCTTTGGACTGTGAGAGAAAACCTACGTGGAGAAAGTGCAAATTGCACGCAGACAGTCCCCCGAGGCTAGAATAGAACCTGGGACCCTGGTGCTGTGCTCACCACTGAGCCACCATGCCACCCCATTCTCTCGCTGTTTCCATGACGTCCTGCTCTCAGAAATAACCTCTCATACACTCTATGAATCTTTATTCAAGGATATCAGTGCTAAGTTGATTAATTAAGCCAATTTGCACGTTCAAGCCACCCATATTTACTGTTATGTCCTTGTTACAAGCCCTCACTCTTTTCTACCTCAGAAGCACTTTGGGTGACAGTGGCTGAAAATTACTCTTCCCAAGAGGTTTCTCCTTTTGCTTTTTATTTGCACTGAGAAGGATTTCAAATTTTCTTTTGGCACGAAACACTTTGAAAAGGTCTGAGTTCCCACTCTTTCGAAAAAATGTTTACTTTCTTTTCACTAGCCACATTTCATAGTAAATATCGAGAATTTATGAGGGCTAAAGGTTCTCATGAGATATCCTTAGCAAACAGGGTTGAGGAAAATCCCAAAGACTTATTTTCAGGAGCAAGTGGGTAACTAGAGAAATGTTTGGCCTACACAAGGACAAAGGAAGAAAGTTATATATGGAGTCAGAGAAAATGGGTGAGATTATTAGAGGGTACTTTGCATCTGTATTCACCAAGGAGAGGGACATGACGGATGTTGAGGTTAGGGATAGATCTCTGAGTACTCTGGGTCAAGTCAACAAAGAGAGGGAGGAAGTTTTGGATACTCTGAAAGGTATTAAGGTAGACAAGCCCCCAAGTCCGGATGGGATCAACCACAGGTTACTGAGGGATGTGAGTGTGGAAATAACTGGGACTTTAACATATATCTTTGCAGGATGATTGAACGTGGGTGAGGTCCCGGACGACTGGAGAATTGCTAATATTGTCCCCTTGTTTAAGAAGGATAGCGGGGATAATCAAGGTCATTGTAGACCAGCGAGCCTGACATCAGTGATAGGGAAGCTGCTGGAGAAGATACTGAGGGACTTGAGTAATGCGTTTTATTAGGTTCCCCATGGTCGGCTGATGGAGAAGGTGAAGTCGCATTGGGGTCCAGAGTGTTCTATCTAGTTGGATAGAGAACTGACTTGGCAACAGGAGACAGAGAATAGTAGTGGAAGGGGATTTCTCAAAATGGAGACGTATGACCAGTGGTGTGCAACAGCGATCTGTGCTGGGACCACTGTTGTTTGTGATATATATCAATGATTTGGAAGCAGGTATCAGTTGCCCAATAAGCAAGTTTGCAGATGACACCAAGATTGTTGGAGTAACAGATAGTGAAGGGGACTGTCAGAGAATACAGCAGAATATAGATAGATTGGAGAGATGGGCACAGAAATGGCAGATGGAGTTCAATCTGTACAAATGCGAGGTGATGCATTTTGAAAGATCCAGTTCAACAGTGAAGAGTACAGTAACGGAAAAGTCTTGGGGAAAATTGTCGTACAGCAAGATCTGGGTGTTTGGGTCCATTGTTTACTGAAGATGCCAACGCAGGTCAATAATGTGGTCAATAAGGCATATGGCATGCTTTCCTTCATTGGATGAAGTGTTGAGTACAAGAGTTGGAAGGTCATGCTACAGTTGCATAGGACTTTGGTTTGGCCACATTTGGAATACTGCGTATAGTTCTGGTCACCACTTCAACAAAAGAATGTGCATGCTTTGAATAGGGTACAGAGTAGGTTCACCAGGATGCTGCCTGGGAGGGACGGTGCTGGTTATGAAGAAAGATTAAGTAGATTAGGACTATTTTCATTTCAAAGACGAAGGTTGAGGTCTACAATGTAAAATAGATATACACAGGGTGGATAGCAAGAAGCTTTTTCCCCAGATTGTGGAACTCAATTACTCATGAGTTTACAGTGAGTGGGGAAAGGTTTAGGGCAGATATACGTGGGACGTTCTTTACACATAGGGCCGTGGCAGCCTGGAACATGTGGCCAGAGGAGGTGGTAGGGGCAGGAACGATAGTGTCATCTAAGATGTTTTTAGACAGAAACATGAATGGATAGCGAGCAGAGGGATGCAGACCCTTTGAAAATAGGTGGCAGGTTTAGAAAATAGGAGGATCTGGATCAGCACAGGCCAGGAGAGCCGAAGGGTCAGTTCCTGTGTTGGAATGTTCTTTGTTCTTTATCATTCATTCTGAAAATAGCACGTTTTCACCTTATTGTATGCTACACTTTAATAATATAAACGATTTATTTATTTGATAGTGCATGTCAAATTATTGTCATTTCTAACTTACAGTCACAGGGTCAAAGAGATGTACAGCATGGAAACAGACCCTTCGGTGCAACTTGTCTTTGCCGACAAGATATCCTAACCCAATTTGTTCACACCTGCTAGCACTCAGCCCTTATCCCTCGAAACACTTTCTATTCATATACCCATCCAGACGCCGTCTAAATGTTGCAATTGTACTAACCTCCACCACTTCCTCTGGCAGCTCATTCCACACAAGTACAACCCTTTGAGTGAAAAAGTTGTCTCTTACATGTCTTTTACATTTTCCTTTCCCAACCGAAACCTATACCCTCTAGTTCTGGACTCCACCACACCAGGGAAAAGACCATGTCTATTTACCCTATCCATGCCCCTCATGATTTTATACACCTCTGTAAGATCACCTCTCAGTTTCCAACGTAACAGCGAAAACAGCCCCAGCTTGTAGAACTTCCAACCTCGGCAATATGCATGTAAATCTTTTCTGAACCCTTTCAAGTTTCACATGAGCGATCAGGCCATGGTTTTTTTTTTCCACCTTTATGCATTTCAAGACATCCAGCACTTCTTCCTCTGTAATATGGACATTTTTCAAGATGTCACCATCTATTTCTCCCTATATGTACATCTCCCATGTCCTTCACCTGAGTTAACACTGATACAAAATATTCGTTTAGTATCTCTCTCATCTCCTGTGGCTGCACATAAAGGCACCTTGCTGATCTTTGAGGACTCTATTCTCTCCCTGTCTACCCTTTTGTTCTCAATTTATTTGTAAAATCCTTTTGGATTCTCCTTAACTCTATTTTCCAAAGCTATCTCATGTCCCCGTTTTGCCTTCCTGATTTCCCTCTTTAGTATACTCCTCCTGCCTTTATACTCTTCTCAGGATTCGCTCGATCTATCCTGTCTGTACCTGTTATATCCTTCCTTCTTATTCTTAACCAGCCCCTCAATGTCTTTAGACATTCAACACTCTGTATATCTGCTAGCCTTTCCTTTCACCCTAAAAAGAATATACTGTCTCTGGACTCCGGCTATCTCATTTCTGAAGGCTTCCCATTTTCCAGCCATCCCTGTACCTGCAAACGTCGGTGCCCAATCAGCTTTTGAAAGATCTTGCCTAATACCATCAAATTGGCCTTTCTCCAATTTCGAACTTCAACTTTTAGATCTAGTCTATCCTTTTCTATCATTATTTTAAAATTAATAGAATTGTTGGCTAATAGCTGAAGCTCACACGTTCCAGGTGAGAAATTAATTCGATTGATTATATTTAAACGCGTAAGATTTATAATTCTATTTGATTGTTCAATCATTGACTCACTCAGAATGGTCAACCATTTTGTAAATGATAGAGTGACAATGTATGAATTTGAATACTGAGATTCAATATGTAATTGTGATCACCAAAATAGTACAAAACTAAATGTGCATTCTTTACTTTAGTGTCATCAAAGGTTGTTTGGTGTTTATATTTTAATTCCATCAATATAGAATCAATTTTATTGTTTTCAGAGATACTGCAGTTATTCTTCAGTTGAATAATTGTAGCTTATACCTTATTATTGCCCAATTCACAAACATGGTAAACCCCTGATTATTGTTCAGGTCAGTAAACCCATCACTTTGCATCATGACCGACATTAAAAGTGGATTCCAAAAGGGTGAATTTGGGTACAGTGCTACTGGCCTTCACAGCTGCATGTAGCAATGAGTAAGACTCTCGCCTGCTCATTAATCTGTCCAGAGAGTTTCCATCCTGGGTCAGGGCAGGCATTCAAACATTCCCTCACAGAGAATCATTTGGAGTCCACGCAGACACATTGCTCAATGACCATATTGGGAACGGTGACAACCATGTGCAGTATACCTGGAGACAAATTCCGTATACACACACACATGCATGCACGCACATGTGAGAGATACTACCACCATGCTACACAGGACAGATTTTGAAGAGGTCTAGAACGCAGCACTGGCCTGTGTGAGGTGATTCGAGTCATTACCAACAGCAGCAGAATTGTACTCCAGAACAATTTTCACTGTCACTGCCTGGCATATGCTCCACTTTACCCTGACCATCAGTCATGGGGATAAACCCTTGTTCAATGGAGAATACAGGAGGGCCTGACAAGAGCAGCACCAGCTACGCCTCACAATGAGGTGACGTTACCTATCAAGATCACTTACTCACCAAACAGCCTAACCAGCTCGTGACAGACAGATTTAATCAACAAACCAGACCTAATCTCTGCAATCCTGTCACATGCAATCAGGGTGAATTGTGTGATCAATCAAACAACTCACTGGAGGAGAGGGATCCGCAAATATAACCTTCCTCAGTGATGGAAGAGCCCGGCACAACAATAGAAAAGATAAGGCTGAAACGTTCACAACAATGTTCAGACACAAGTATGGGTGGGATGATCTATTTTAGTCTCCTCCAGTTGGCAATTATCAGCTAAGTTTTGTTTGGTATCTCCAAGTGGCTGGAGGGATGGGATAATGCAAAAGCTGTGGGCCCTGAGAACATTCCATTCAAGCTGTTCCTGCAGGGATATTGCACTGGGACTTACCTGAAAATGTGGGAAACCATCCGGGTGTGTCCTGTACACACACAGACCAAATATCAGACAATCAATGACTGCCCCATTGCTCTAATCCCTGTCATTAATAAATGGATGGAAGATGTCATCTACAGTGGGATCAAGCAGCACTAACTCAGCACCAACCTGCTGACTGAAGCTCAGTTTGTGCTCTGCCAGGCACCCATCCCTTGTGCTCATTGTAGCCTTGGTTTAACGATGTACAACAAGAAAACACACGGCTGAATTCTACAGGTGAGACTACAGTGACTGCACTTTTAACATCATCATTACTGCATTTTATCAAGTGTCGTATCCAGGATTGACGGTCAAACTACATCAAATAGGAATCGTCTGCTCTGGCTGAAGTTATACCTGTCACAAACGATGGTTGTTGGGGTTGGTGGAGAGCAGCCATCTCAGCTCCAGGGCAGCTCTGCAGTAGTTCCCCAGGGGAGGGGTTTCTGGGTAAGCCTGTAAATCAGAAATGGAAAGATAAGGCACGAGATCCCCATAGGATGATAGGGCTGGTCTCTCATCAGACAGAGACAACTGGTGGTAGTTGAACTGGACAGTCTTCATGCCTCAAGTAAGGGAGAGGTTGAGTAGGACAGTCCTTTAGTCACCCCAGTCAGTGCAGGAAATGAACCCGCACTGTTGGCATTAATATCTAGCCATTCAACTGATTGAGCTAACCAAGTCCTCACTCAGCTCGTTGTTGTAGATATTGGAACACTATCCAATTCAGGTATGTTGTTAAACACCTCCTGAGCAGACGGAACAAGAAGCACACTTCCTAAATCAGAGAGAGGGACAGTAGCAGTGAGCTATAAGAGTGATCTCTGCCCTAGGCCTAATCATAAATGACCATCCCGACAGTGTAAAATCACAAGTAGTGATGTTTGCCATTGATGTTTGCCAATGTTCAATACCATTCATGATTTACTCAGATACTGAAGCAGTCCTTGTCTAAATGAAACAAGGACCTGGAAATATGCAGGAGTGTGTTTAACAATGACAAGTACCATTCCCATTAAACATGTGCCAGACAACGATTACCTCTAACAATAGAGGATTGACCATATGCTCTAACGTCAATGCCTTCAGCATCACTGAACACCCAACTCGCAATATCCTGGGGATTACCGTTAACCAAAACTGGACTGACCAAATGATTTCATTACCCATACCTGTAAAGGGCTTATGCTGAAACATCGAATCTCCTGTACTTCAGATGCGGCCTGACCTGTTATGCTTTACCAGCGGCACACTTTGACATGTGTAAATTGAATGGCCACAAGAATATGTCAGGGGCTAGGAATCCTGCAGAAATATCTCACTTCATGGTCTCTGAAAGCCTGTCCCCCATCGATAAGACACATGTTGAACATGGGTGTGATGAAATACCCCCCATTTCCCTGGGTGAGTGCAGCTTCATCCCTCATCCACTGACACTCAGTAGTAGCAATTCCTGCCATCTGCATGGTGCTCTGCAGAAATTTACCAAGGCTCCTTACAACGTACCTCTGACGCCCGACCATCAAGAGGGACAAGGGAAGCAGATACATGGGACCCCCACCATGTTCGTGTTCTGTCCCAAGCCATCCACCATCCTGATTTGGAAATATATTGCTGTTCCTTCAGCGTCACTGTTTCAGTGTCCCTCCCGAATGGTATTGGCAGTCTAACAAGAACACATCGACTGCAGTGGTTTAGTGCGGCAACTCACCACCACCTTCTCAAGGGCAACAAGGACTGACAATAAATACTGGCCCAATCATATTCTATGAATACATCAAAATGAAAAATATTGTCCAAACATACTCAATGCTAGACACTATGCTTTAGGTTTTGTGAGCTCAGGCTGGTTGGATTCAGTCCGTAACTTGCTTGTTGTGAACAGCTGCAGGGATAACCTGTCAGTCTCTCAGAGGCTTGGCCTACATACCGAGCATCACACAGACATTGACATTCACACCCAAAATTACTGAGCTCTGAGATAGACGTAAACAATTCAAAATGTACTTATACCTGACTAACATGTTTAAACACACAGTGAAATTGTAACCACAAAAGTGATTATGAGTGAATATTACCAGGGAGAAAGTGAGGACTGCAGATACTGAAGATCAGAGTCAAAAAATGTGGTTCTGAAAAGGCACAGACTTCAGGCAGCATCTGAGGAACAGGAAAGTCGACTATTAGTTCACAATATTAATACAAGGAAAAATAATTGCATATTTTCAAAGTCTTTGCACTTAATAATAACTTGGTCTTGGGTGTGGAAATGAGACTCATCATTTCAATGCTCTATACTGTGAGTTGTGCACTGTTTTCATCATGTTGTGACAAAAATGAACTGAATAAAGGGGGGATTTTGTGTTTATTGGGCAATCTAAAAGTTGGTATTACGAAAGGATGTTAGACCTTCAGTAAAGAGACTTTGCTGTTAGTGGTTAGAAGAATGCTGCAAACATTTACACAGAGATTTCCAGCTCAAGTCACACACAAGGACATTGGGCTGGGATCATACTGGCCATCAATGGAGCTGCACAATTCTGTTTGGATACTGACATTGTGGGGCTAACATACACTGGATATGGTTTATGAGGGATTCAATGTAAGATGCCATGTTCTGCCGGAGCCCATCACCTTTATAACACCTTCATTCAGGATCGGGTCCAAGGCTCAGAATTACAGAGTTTAGGTAACACACACCAGAAGGAATATACTTCTGCCATGTGCTCGTCCATTGACCACTCTGCCTCACACACATCTCCCTGTTGTTCAGGTATGTATCTAACCAATCTATTGTGAGGGATTGTGTGAGTAACTGCCAAGCTCCAGTTTGGAAACTCTCTGGACAGGTTTTGGAGATGGCCAGTGTTTTGGAGGTCATGGTGAGGGCCAGTAACAATGTGTCTGAATGTAGGTTTTTTTATCTCAAAGTCATTTCCAACAGCTTTGCTGCCTGCAAGATGGTGTGTTCACTGATCTGAACATGCATCAGCTGTTTACTACATTCACTGAACTGTAATAGGTATGCACTCTGGTAAATCAATTATTGTTCATTTCAATTCTTTCGACTGAAAAACAATGATGCTTGTTTTATTTTAAAGTATGGAAGAAATAAAGTGATATTAACACTTCAGAATGTAAAAGTGACCTGTTGTATATTTCCCACAAACTAATCAAGCTACAATAAGATATTGTCTAGCAAGCAAGATTATGTGAACAGGACTATGTCCCAGGCAGCATCACCATCTTCTCTGGTAGGTCCTGTCCCACTGACAGGACAAAGCCAGGCAGAGGGGGACAGCTACTTGGTATATAGTCAGTATAGGGCAGCATGGCGGCTCAGTGGTTAGCACAGCTACCTCACAGCACCAGGGACCCAGGTTTGATTCCAGCCTTGGGCAACTGTCTGTGTGGAGTTTGCACATTCTCCCTGTGTCTGCATGGGTTTCCTCCCACAGTCTAAAGAAATGCAGCTCAGGTGAATTCGCCATGGTAGTGGGTTGCTCTTCGGAGGGTTGGTGTGAACTGGTTGGGCTGAAGGGTCTGTTCCCACACTGTAGGGAATCTAATATAATCATAGTGCTCAGCATTGATGTTGGATCCTGTGGCCGTTGGACTGCTCTGCAGCAGGTTATGGGGAACCAATAAAAGGGAAACCTATAATTGACCACATCAGCACCGATCTACCCGCTGCAGAGACACCACTCCATTTCCTATATCGGTAACAATATTCACTGCACAGTCCTTATGGGGAACAAGGGCTACCTTCACATATTGCAGACCGCCCTCACCATGACATGTACTGAATGGTACAGGCTTTAAACAGATTAAACAACCAATGACGATCCATCCATGAGGTACAATGGCACATCGGCAGCAGTAGAATCATATTATGTACAATGCATACAGTCTGCAACTTCCTGGACCGACATACCTCCCACTGGACAGTAACCATCACGGTCCGACATACACCTCATTGTACAGTAACCATCACGGCCCGACATACCTCCCCCTGTACATGAACCATCACGGCCTGACATACCTACCACTGTACAGTAATCATCATGGCCCGATAAACCACCCACTGTACAGTAACCATCACGGCCCGACATACCTCCCACTGTACAGTAACCATCACGGCCCGAAATACCACCCACTGTACAGTAACTATCACGGCCCGACATACCTCCAACTGTACAGTAACCATCACGGCCCGACATACCCCCCACTGTACAGTAACCATCACGGCCCGACATACCCCCCACTGTACAGTAACCATCACAGCCCCACATACCTCCCACTGTACAGTAAACATCACGGCCCAGCATACCTCCCTCTGTACAGTCACCATCACGGTCCGACATACCTCCCACTGTACAGTAACCATCACGGCCAGACATACCTTCCACTGTACAGCTATCAACACGGCCAGACATACCTCCCACTGTATAGTAACCATCACACACCGACATACCTCCCACTGTACAGTAACCATCACGGCCAGACATACCTTCCACTGTATAGTAACCATCACGGCCCGACATATTTCCCACTGTACAGTGACCATCACACCCTGACATACCTCCCTCTGTACAGTAACCCTCACGGCCCGACATATCTCCCACTGTACAGTAACCATCACGGCCCGACATACCTCCCACTGTACAGTAACCGTCACGGCCCGACATACCTCCCACTGTACAGTGACCATCACACCCTGACATACCTCCCTCTGTACAGTAACCCTCACGGCCCGACATATCTCCCACTGTACAGTAACCATCACGGCCCGACATACCTCCCACTGTACAGTAACCGTCACGGCCCGACATACCTCCCAGTGTACAGTTGCCGTCACGGCATGACATACCTCCCACTGTACAGTAACCATCACGGCACGACATACCTCCCACTGTACAGTAACCGTCACGGCCCGACATATCTCCCACTGTACAGTAGCCATCATACCCCGACATACCTCACACTGTACAGTAACCATCACGGCCCGACATACCTCCCACTGTACAGTAACCACAACACCCCAATATACCTCCTACTGTACAGTAACCGTCACAGCCTGACATGCCTCCCACTGTAAAGTAACCATCACGGTCCGACATACTCCCACTGTAAAGTAAACATCACGGTCCGACGTACCTCGCACTGTACAGTAACCGTCATGGCCCGACATACCTCCCGCTGTAACGTACCCATCACGGTCCGACATATTCCCAATATAAAGTAACCATCACGCCCCAACATACCTCCCACTGTAAAGTAGCCATCACAGCCCGACATATCTCCCACTATACAGTAACCATCACGGCCAGACATACCTTCCACTGCATAGTAACCATCACGGCCCGACATACCTCCCACTGTACAGTAACCATCACAACCCGACATACCTCCCACTGTACAGTAACCATCACGGCCAGACATACCGCCCACTGTAAAGTAGCCATCACGGCCCGACATATCTCCCATTATACAGTAACCATCACGGCCAGACATACCTTCCACTGCATAGTAACCATCACGGCCCGACATACCTCCCACTGTACAGTGACCATCACACCCTGACATACCTCCCTCTGCACAGTAACCCTCACGGCCCGACATATCTCCCACTGTACAGTAACCATCACGGCCTGACATACCTCCCACTGTACAGTAACCGTCATGGCCCGACATACCTCCCGCTGTAACGTAACCATCACGGTCCGACATATTCCCACTATAAAGTAACCATCACGGCCCAACATACCTCCCACTGTACAGTAACCATCACAGCCCGACATACCTCCCACTGTACAGTAACCATCACGGCCAGACATACCTCCCACTGTAAAGTAGCCAACACGGCCCGACATACTTCCCACTATACAGTAACCATCACGGCCAGACATACCTCCCACTGTATAGTAACCATCACTGCCCGACATATCTCCCACTGTACAGTGACCATCACACCCTGACATACCTCCCTCTGTACAGTAACCCTCACGGCCCGACATATCTCCCACTGTACAGTAACCATCACGACCCGACATACCTCCCACTGTACAGTAACCGTCACGGCCCGACATACCTCCCAGTGTACAGTAACCGTCATGGCATGACATACCTCTCACTGTACAGTAACCATCACGGCACGACATACCTCCCGCTGTACAGTAACCGTCACGGCCCGACATATCTCCCACTGTACAGTAACCATCATACCCCGACATAGCTCACACTGTACAGTAACCATCACGGCCCGACATACCTCCCACTGTTCAGTAACCATCACACCACAATATACCTCCTACTGTACAGTAACCATCACAGCCTGACATGCCTCCCACTGTAAAGTAAACATCACCGCCCGACATACCTCCCACTGTACAGTAACCATCACGGCCAGACATACCTCCCACTGTACATTAAACATCACGGCCCGACATACCTCCCACTGTATAGTAACCATCACGGCCCGACATACCTCCCACTGTACATTAAACATCACGGCCCGACATACCTCCCACTGTATAGTAACCATCACGGCCCGACATACCTCCCACTGTACAGTCGCCATCACCGCACTACATACCTCCTGCTGTGCAGTAACTATCACGGCCAGACATACCTCCCACTGTACAGTAACCATCACGGCACAACATACCTCCCACTGTACAGTAACCGTCACCGCCCGACATACCTCCCACTGTACAGTAACCATCACAGACCCACATACCTCCCACTGTACAGTAACCATCACGGCACAACATACCTCCCACTGTACAGTAACCGTCACCGCCCGACATACCTCCCACTGTACAGTAACCATCACAGACCCACATACCTCCCACTGTACAGTAACCATCACGGCCCGACATACCTCCCAGTGTACAGTTATCATCACGGCCCGACATACCTCCCACTTTACAGTAACCATCACGGCCCGACATACCTCCCACTGTACAGTAACCATCACGGCCCGACATACCTCCCACTGTACAGTCACCATCACCGCCCTACATACCTACTACTGTCCAGTAACTTTCACAGCCCGACATACCTCCCACTGTACAGTAACCATCACGGCCCGACATACCTCCCACTGTACAGTAACCGTCACCGCCCGACATACCTCCCACTGTACAGTAACCATCACAGACCCACATATCTCCCACTGTACAGTAACCATCACGGCCCGACATACCTCCCACTGTACAGTCACCATCACCGCCCTACATACCTACTACTGTCCAGTAACTTTCACAGCCCGACATACCTCCCACTGTACAGTAACCATCACGGCCCGACATACCTCCCACTGTACAGTAACCGTCACCGCCCGACATACCTCCCACTGTACAGTAACCATCACAGACCCACATATCTCCCACTGTACAGTAACCATCATGGCCCCACATATCTCCCACTCTAACTGGGTCAGTGTTGAGTGCAGAAGAACATGCTGGGAGCAGCACTAGCCAGACCTAGAGATAAGGGACAACCTGGAGAAACTGTTACTGCCTTCAGCTGCAAAACGGGATGACTTTTATTCCAACAGCACAAGCAGCAAGTGCTGGACAGTTCTCAGCGATCCCACTATCAATGGTTCAGGTCTATCCCTGCAGTCCTACCACGTGTAGTTATAAAAGATAGTGGACAATGAAAGAAACCACTGGAGGAGGAGGCTGCTGCTCTCCAACAATGAAATTCCCAATTATTGGGGAGCCCAGCACAGCAGGAATAAAACAAAACTGCTGCATTTGGAACAATCTTCACCCAGATTGGCTGAGCAGATGATCCATTTCAGGCCCCTTCAGTAGGCCCCAGCATCACTGACCCCAATCTTCAGACAATTCGATTCACTCCACACAATGTCAAGAAATGGCTGGAGAGTCTGGAAACTGTGGTTTAACTCCAGAGATTGGCACATCTCTAACCAACCGGTTCCATTCCAGCAAGAACATGAACGCCTCCCAACAATGTGATAAACTGCCCAAGTGTGTCCTGTGAACAAAACGCAGGGCCCTTGCATTGCAGCCAGTCACTGACCCATCGGTGTACGGTCCACTGTGGAAATGTAATGGAAAATGTCAGCAATAATGGGATCAATCAGCAATAATCTGCTCAGTGTCATTCAGGTAGTGTCCCGTCAGGCTTACCCAGATCCTGAACCCACTGCAAGCTCAGTTTAAAAGAGTGGAACTCCAAAGGGGCAGTGAGAGTAATTACTCTTAACATCGAGTCACCATTTAACAGGGTGTGACAATAGGAGCCCAAGTAACACTATAGTTAATCAGAGTCTGGGGCAAGTACTCTCCTGGTGGGAATTATCCCCAGCAACAATAATGCCTGTTGTCAGTGTGAGTAATTATCCCCAGCAACTACAATGCCTGTTGTCAGTGTGAGTAATTGTCCCCAGCAACAATAATGCCTGTTGTCAGTGTGAGTAATTATCCCCAGCAACAACAATGCCTGTTGTCAGCGTGAGTAATTATCCCCAGCAACTACAATGCCTGTTGTCAGTGAGAGTAATTATCCCTAGCAACAATAATGCCTGTTGTCAGTGTGAGTAAGTGGAACTCCAGGAAAGCTCTGCAGCCATTCCTCAGGAAAGAGTGTGTCTGAGGCTCAACCATTTCCAGCTGCTGCAATGACCCTCTCTCCATCATAAGGTCAGATGGGGGAATGGTCACTGATTATACCATTCCTGAAACAGGCCATGCTGAAATGCAACAAGACCTGGAAAACATCCGGATTTTGTCTGACAAACAACAAGTAATGTTCACGACACTCCAACATTCGACAAATATAACAATAAAGAATTAAACCATTATTCTTTGATTTTCAACAGCATTCCCAGCATTGAGTCCCCAACACGGTGTCTATCAGCATCCTGGGTGCCATCATTGACATGGAATTGCCCTGGGCTAGCCATATTAATAACACTGCCTTTCAGAGCAGGTCAGATGTTAGGAATTCACCTACCTAACTCCCCAAAAATTGTGATGGTTATTCTTGCAATATAATTTAAGATGAAATTCCAGCCAATTTAATAATTATCACTTCCACGACCACCCATCCATATTCCACTGATGCGCAGCAATGGCAGTCTATACCATCTACAAGACTCACTGCTCCAAGTTTTATTGGACAGTACCTTCTAAACTCATTGCCATCTAGAAGAACAAAGGCAGCGGGGACTTTGGAAAACCAGCTATCTGCAAGCTCACTCCTTCTTACGATCAGATGTGATGAGGTTGGCTCATGAATTTACAATTCCCAACACCTCAGATCACAAAAATCAGTCTAAATGCAGGGAGACGTGGACAGCAGCCAGGCTTCGGGGTTGACAAGTGACAAGTAACATCTGTGCCACACAAATGTCAGACAATGACCATCAGAAACCATCTCACCATCGGCATTCAACATTCAAAGGCAGTACCATTGCTGAATTTATTGGCATTAAAATTCTCTGGTTAATCCAAGACCATTTCACTGCTACGGTGAGAACATCAGATCAGAAGTTAGAAACACTGAAACAATTAACTTTTCTTCTGCCTTGCCAAAACCTGACCAAAATCTCCAAGGTTCAAGTCAGGAATATGATCAAATAATCTCCATGTGTTTGATGAGTGCAACTCCAGAAGTACTCAGACAGTTTGACACGATTAAAGACTGAGCAGCCAAAATAAATAGTCCCCATTCACAACGACTCCCTCCCTCCACCACTGACACTCAGCAGCAGGTATGAGTACCATGACATTTCCTCTGTTAGCACCATCCGCAGTCATTACCATTGCCATCTGGAAAGAAAAGGACAATATTTAGGGAATAGTGATCATGATTTATTTGATTTTAACATAAGTATTGTAAAGGACAAAGCTAGACTAAAAAGACACTGTCTAACCTTGTTTCTTCAAGAAAACGGAAGCAAGTAACTGGAAGATAAATCAGAATGAGAACAGTGGCAGGTAGTCTGAGAGGAGATTAAAGTGGGAGTAAGAAAATGTGTTCTCATAAAGTGAAAAGGGTCAGGCAGCTAAACCCAGAGCTACCTTGAAATCTAGGAATACAAAGACAGAACAGAAAACCTTATATCACACAACGGGAACGTAATACTACAGAATGCCGAGAGGAGTGTGGAATGTGGAGGAGTGAGATCCAAAATGAAATTAGAAAGCAACCAGTGTTTGTGAAATGATACTGTCAAGAAATATCAAGTCATCTTTAGCAGATGCCTTTTTAGACCAGAGAAGGAAAAGTAAAATAAGGAATTTAAAAGTCAAGCAATAGTAACTGTCGATAGGTTGTATGTGGTTCTGAGTTTCAATTAAAGCTTAAACGACCTCAACAATGGGGGCTATTGTGCTGAATCTGTGAGAATTGTCTGAGAAGCCCATCAGACCCTTCTCGATGTTACTATATTCAGGGATGTGAGATCTGGTCATGGAGACAGGGTGGTAAGGATGGCATGGCTTGGGAAAGTTTAATGACAAGAGAAATTGTCAGTTCAGTCAAAAAGAAAAAGGAAGCACATCTAAGAGTTTGGGAATGGAAGACACTCAGAAGCCTCGAAAAACAAGATAAAAGACAGGAAAAACGTAATGAAAAAGAGTTGGGAGGACGAAAACGCACGATGAAATATCTTTATAAAACTGGATTAAGGAAAATGCCAAAGTAGTTTATCAGGAGGAACAGTGTAGCCAAGGAAAGAGTTTGTCAGATCAAGGACAAAGGAGGGAATTAATGCATGGAGCTGGAGGAAGGTGGTGAAGCCCTTAATAAATACTTTGTATTGGTATTCACAAAGGAGGAGGACATGGTGGGTGGTGAGTCAAGAGATGGATATGCTGATATCCGATGTCATTTTGATATTAAAAATTGAGGCTGTGTTGGGTGTTTTGAAAAATATTAAGGTCGACAAGTCTCCATGATATGATGGGATTAATCCCGGAGTACTTAAGTGATCGAGGGAGTAAATTGCTGAGACTTTCTGCACACACTTTGTTTGAGCTTCAGTGACAGCAGAGGTTCCAGAGAAATGGAAAATAGCCACTGATGTTCCTTGGTTGAAGAAGGACAACACGGATAATTCCAGAAATTTCAGCTTGGTGAGCCTTACATCAGTGGTAGGGAAAATATTGGAGATTCTTACTGATAGGACTGACTCACATTTGGAAAAATATGGACTTATTCACGATGGGCAACATGGCTTTGTGTGGGGAAAATTGTGTCTCACAAACGTGATTGAATATTTTGATAAAGTGGCAAAAGTGAATGATGAGGGCATGGGGCTGGATGTTGGCCATCTGGACCACTGCAAGGCCTTTGGTTTGGTTCATTACAGCAGACTCATACAGAAGGGGATGTTAAATAGGATCAGCGGTCAGGCAGTAACATAGACAGAGAACTGCTTGGTCATAGCAGTCAGTAGTGGTGGAAGGGTGTTTTGATTCGGTGTGGATATGCATGAATAGATTGGGGAGTTGCGGATTGTCATGGTGATTGGCAGATGAAGCAGCAGGATATACGTGGGCTGGAGAGTTGGATGGAGAAAAAGCAGATGTAATTTAAAATGGGCAATTGCGAGTTGATACCTTTGAGAAAGTCTGCTGCAAGAGAGAAATATACAATAAATGAAAGACCTCTAAGTAGCTTCAACATTGAAGGGATCTGGGCATCCAGGTCCATAGTTCCTAGAAAGTAGCAACACAGGGAAACATTGTTACATGTTGCAGCTGGATAGAACTATAAACCGGCATATTTTAGAATATTGTGTGCAGGACTGATTACCAGATCAGCAAAAGGATATCGAGGTATTGGACAGGGTTTGAAAACCGTTTACTAGGGTGTTGTCTGGTTTGGAGGATATTAGACATAAGTGGAATCTATTACAGGTTTACAAAATTACGAGAGGTATGGATAGAATAGACAGTTGGAGTCTTTTTTTTCCCCTAGAGTAGAAATATTAATTGCTAGGGGGCATAAGTTTTAGGTAAATAGGGGAAAGTTTAAAGGAGATATGAGAAGCAAGTTTTTTTTTGCTCTGTTCCAGACAGAATGTGAAAGTGTCCGGAATGCACTGATGGAGGAGGCTGTAGAAGAAGATACAACAGCAATGATGGTATTTTGACATGTACATGAGTTAGCAGGGAATATAATGATATACAACATTTTATGACTTCTAAAGGCATCAAGTGTCAGTGCAACTTAGTGGGCCGAAGGGCCTGTTCCTGTGCTGTACAGTTCAAGACAAGATTTCAGAAAGGTAGTGGCCAATTGCTGATTGAATAACTCCTGACGATCAGCAGCCACATTCATGCAAATCTCTCTCATTAATTTTCAGATTCACGTTCTTCCGTCTCACTGTGGGGAAACTCAATATGGACAATTTGACATGAATGTTAGAGCTGGTATCTGGTGACGCCATCATGACCCTCGCTCCTGTGGCTTTCTGTCTTGGACACCAGTGTCTCAGGGGACACTGCACAGACCAAAGCTGCATGTACTACATATCCTCCAATGCTGGCATCTGAGATATGTCACCCTCACCATGCCATCCCAGCAGATCTCCGACCTACTGACAGTGCGCTTCTGTACTTCAATGTTGCAGCTCAGGGTGCACCGTCAGCTCTCATTGCAATGCTGCTGCAAGGACACTGTGCTCAGGGACACACCCAGCTCATGCCCTGTCCCTCTGAACTGCTCACTCCGTGTTTGTACACACTCAATGCTGCTGCAAGGGCACTGTGCTCAGGGACATACACCCAGCTCATGGCCTGTCCCTTTGGGCTGCTCACTCCGTGTTTGTACACATTCACTTTGAGCTGACTTGAATGCTCACACAATTATTGCCTTACCTCACCCTGCCTTTAGCAGTGCTACCCCTCAGCTAGAGCTACCAGGCTCACCCGCCTGCTGCATTGTCTTGGCGTTTAGTGCAAACACAAACCCAGGAAACTTGGTATCATTATCCACAGTCAGTCACTGTGCCTAGCACAGGGAGTCAGGGGAGTCTCAGATCCCAGTCCGGGAGCTTGGTCACGGTCAGTCAGTCTCTCGTGGTTGCTAGGTTCAGGATCCTTCCCCTGCAAACGGGGAGGGTGGTGGTGGTGAGGAGCTGAATGTTGGTAGACTTGGAGGAAGGTATCGGTTCCTTGATTAACAAGTTTGCAGATGACACTAAGATTGGTGGAGTAGCAGACAGTGAAGGGGAATGTCAGATAATACAGCAGAATATAGATAGATTGGAGTGGCGGGCAGAGAAATGGCAGATGGAGTTCAATCTGAGCAAATGCAAGGTGATCCATTTCAGAAGATCCAATTCAAAATTGAATTATACAGTAAATGGGAAGGTCCTGGGGAAAATTAAAATCTGGGTATTCAGGTTCATTGTTCCTTGAAGGTGGTAATGCAGGTCAGTAAAGTGGTCAAGGCGGTGTACGGCATGTTTTCCTTCATTGGACATTGTATTGAGTACAACAGTTGGCAGGTCATGTTACAGTTATATAGGACTTTGATTTGCAATATTACGTACAGTTCTGGTCTCCACATTACTAAAAGGATGTGCATGCTTTGGAGAGGGTGCAGAGGAGGTTCACCAGGATGTTGCCCGGTATAGAGGGCGCCAGCAATAAGGAGAGAATGAATAGTCTTGGATTATTTTCATTAGAAAGACGAAAGATGACTGGGGACCTGATTGTGGTCTGCAAAATCATGGGATGTATAGACAAGGTGGACAGCAAGAAGCATTTTTCCCCCAGAGTGCGGAACTCAATTACATGGGGTCATGAGCTCACAGTGACAGGGGAAAGGTTTAGGGCAGATATGTGTGGAATGATCTTTATGCAGAGTGTGATGGGGGCCTGGACCACTTTGCCAGCGGAGATGGTGCAGGCGTAAATTATAACGTCAGTTAAGATGTATCCAGACAGATGTATGAACGGGTAGGGAGCAAAGTGGTACAGATCCTCACCAAATAGGCGACGGAATGGACGACAGGTTTAGACAAAGAATCTGGATCAGTAGAGGCTTAGCGGGCTGAAGAACCTGTTCCTGTGCTGTGATTTTCTTTGTTCTTTCAATGGCCTGCATGTTCGATTGATCTTATAGTAGGATAAAAGATTGACACAACATTGAGGGCTAAAGGACCTGTACTGTGCTGTACTGTTCTGTGTTCTAAATAGGAAGGGTTACACTGGCAGGAAGAGGTTTCAGGAGGCTGAAGAGGATGGGATCTGAATGAATAGATACATTAGGGAGGTTTACTAGGATTGTCGGAGGTAACAGAGACAGCAATGGTCTGATCTGGAGAAAACGACCCAGACCGGGAGTTTTGTGGGGACTGGAGGTGGTTTCACATGGAGCACATAATACCACAGAGTGTCACAGAAATGTGGAGATCTGTACGGTCTACATGTGTTCATGAAGACGGAGAGGTTGGGAGGGATGGAGCAATTTACAGACAGGAAGGGTTTTCGGTGAATGGAGCAGATGACAGGGATAAAGTGAGTTGTATAAACTGGAGGCCATACATAAATATGGAGGGTAGTCATGACTGAAGATGTTTGTAGATATGGAAGTTTTACTTGTGCAGATTATTTAGATATGAAGTGTGTGGAGTCTGACAGATTATCCAGAAGGGCAGTAATTTTGGTTGGAGACAGTTTCACAGATAACGGAGCATTAGTAACCTCGTCCAGAATGGTCAAAGTGGAAAGGGTTGTAGGGGTGACATTTACACAGGAAGGGGCGTAAGAGCTGGAGAAGGTTATGGGGGTGAATAAATGGATGAAGACACAGGAGGGGCTTACATTGAAAGGGTGGGTGTTAGCGATGGGATGATGTCACACAGAGAGTGAGTCTCGTCAGAACTGGATGAGGAGAATCACAGACTTTCAGTGGGTTATACCGATCAGGATTGCTGCAGGGACCTGAGAGGATTGTTATGTCTCCACCGACTGATAACGTCTTTAGGACTGGAAGAGGTTACGTAGATACAGTAACATTGAAGACAATGTGTGTCCCCTTCTTTTTCATGATCAGAGCCTCAATATCCCCCATCAGCCAGGGATCCCTAAACCTGTCAGCTTTTCCCTTCACTCCGACAGGTACATAGTGGATTCTTGAGATCACACTTTTAAAAGCCTCCCATTTGCCAGTCATTCCTTTTCCTTCAAACAGATCACCCAGTGGATAGGTGCATGATGTCTTGGACTGGGATGGAGAACATTAAAAATCACACAACACCAGCTTACAATCCAGCAGGTGTATTTGGAGGCACTGGGTTTCATAGCGCTGCTTCATCAGGTGGTTGTCGAGCACAATAAACAGGCCCAGAATTTACAGCAACAGGATTGCCGTGTGATGGAATGTAACACCAAACAAATTTAGTTTACGTTTTCATCTTTCAGAATGATCACCTGACTTCGAAAGCTGGTGCTTTGAATTAAATCTGTTGGACTATAACCTGGCGTTGTGTGATTTTTAATTCACCCAATCGACCTCTGCACGATCCTCCCAAGTAGTCCCCAAATTGGCCCTGCTCCAGATTAAGACCTTAATCTGTGGACCTGCCTGATCTTTTTTTCATAACTATGTTAAAACGAGGACAGTTGTGGTCATTGGACCCAAAGTGCTCACCGATTGACACTTCAGTCACTTGTCTGAACTCGTTTTCTGAGGGGAGGTCTCGTTTTCAGATGCCTGAGTAGAGTGGGGCCCTCTCCATATTGATCTAGGAAACCTTCTTGGACACATTTGACAAATTCCACCCCATACAGGACTTTTACACTCTGGATGATCCAGTCAATACAGGGGAAGTTAAAATCTCCAACCAATACTATTCTATTATTTCTGTAGGTACCTGCAACCTCTCTTCACATCTGCTCCTCTCGTACCCACTGGCTATTTGGGGATCCAGAACAATATCCCAGCAGACTGACCATCCCCTTTTTGTTTCTAACTTCTAACCATATGACCTCATTTGATCACCCCGAAAGTGCATCCTCTCGAAGCACGGTTGTTATGTCCTCCCTTATCAATAATGCAGCTGCCCCCTCCTCACTCACTTGTCCTTCTGTCACCCCTGCACCTTGTGTGTCCTGGAACATTGAGCTGCCAGTCCTGCCCTTCTCTCAGCCATGTTATTGTTATGGCTATAATATCCCAATCCCCAGAGCCAATCCATGCTCTGAGCTCGTCTGCCTTACCAGTCAGGTCTCGTGTGTGAAAATAAATGTCCTTTAAACCAGAAGTCTTTTCCCTCCCTGTACTGTGCCCCAGATATCCAGGATAGGAAATTTGCTCTCGATGGCAGATGTATTTTACCCTGACTGGTTGATGGTACCTCTCTTACACAGAGACCAAACCCCTGCCAAACTAGTCTAAACCCTCCAGGGTAAGACAAGCAAATCTTCACCCAGGGATACTGGTGCCCTTCTGGTTCAAGTCAAACCCGTCTCCCCTGGTACAGGTCACCTCCACCCCAGAAGAGATCCCAATGATCCAAAAACTGAAAACTCTATCCCTCCACCAGCTCCTTAGCCACACCTCCATCTGGCCTATCTTTCTATTTCTATCCTCACTGGCACATGGCACTGGGAGTAATCTGGTGATCACAACCCTTGAGGTCCTGCTTTTTAACTTCTTTCCTCACTCCCTGTACATATTTCACAGGATCCCATCCCCTTGGCAAACTATGCCATGTGGACCGATGTGCAAAATGACCTCTGGTTATTTACCCTGTCACTTCAGAATGTTCAGTAACTGCTCAGAGACACCCTTGACCCTGGTACCCGGGAGGCAGCACACCATCCTGGGGTCTCTTCTGCAGCCACACAGCCTCCTGTCTGTCCCCCTCACAACTGAGTCTCCTATCAGTATCACTATCATTGGAGAGGATCCCAAACCGAGACTGGGAGGACAATCTGTAGTTGGTTCTATATTTGGAAAATGAGAGTATGTTCAAGTGATACAGTGAGAATTCATGGCCAGTGTGGTCCTGACAAGGGAATAGTAAAGGCAGCAAGTCCAGCGAATACTGGTCAAGCGATATCGTGAGTTTGATAAAGAAAATACAGTGCAATAACCTCAGGTGAAGCCATTCGAAAGTATAGAGTGTGCAAGGGGCCTCCTCAAAAATGAAGGACAAACAATGGCCATTAAACATCCTTGGTAGATAGTGTTAAGGAAAAGCCACAAGGTATTTTAGCAGTATAGTTAGAATAAGAGAGTTACTGGGGAAAGTGTGGGGCCTGTTAGAAACCAAAGGGACAATCGGTACATGGAGCCAGAGGAAGTACGTGAGGTCTTCAATGAATAATTCCCATCTGTATTCACACAGGAGCAAGGCATTGTAGCCGGAGGTTTCAGTTGGGATGGTGAGGTTCTCAAACATAATAAGATCAATAAGGAGGAGGTATTAAAGTGTTTCACAGGCTTAAAGGTGGAGAAACCCCCAGTGCCCAATGCAATGTATTCCAGGCTGCTATGGGAGGTAAAGGAGGAGATTGCTGGGGCCCTGGTGGACATATTTAATACCTTGCTGGCTACAGGGGTAGTGCCGAATGACGGGAGGATCGCTAACGTGGTTCCTTTGTTCAGGCGGGGCAGCAGGGATAGGCTAGGTAATTACAGAGCAGATAGTCTGACAGCGGTGGGGGGGGGGGGTGTAGTGAAATTTGGAAAGGCAGAGATCGATTAGGGATACTCATCATAGATTTGGTTGAGTAATATCCTTTCCCAAATTCAGCTGAGATTTATATTTGAAATTACGATTGAGGATTTTGATGAGGGCTGTGCAGATGATGTGGGTTACATGGAGTTCATTAAATCGTTTGACGAGGTCCCACATAGAAGGCTGGTCCAACAGACCAATGGGATCCAAGGCAATTTGGCAAACAGGATCCACAACTGGTGGAGGGCTGTTTTTACGATTGAAATTCTTTCACCAACGGGTGTACCACAGGGATCTGTGCGGGAACCATTGCTGTTTATTATATACATTCATCACTCTGTTGTGAAAGCAGAAGGTATCATTAGTAGGTTTGCAAATGACATGAAAGGTGAGGGTGTTGTCCATAGTGAGGTGGATGGTGCCAGGCTGCAGTCTGAAGGTAAAAGCTGGGACAGAATTTCAAGACAGGAACTTAAGTAGAAACATCAGGAAAGAGCACAGCAGACATTGAGGGAAAACTGATTGATTAAAGTGCATTTATTTAAAAAAAAAGACCTAATAATTAAGGCAAATGAATTCGGCGCATGGATGAGAACATGGGACTGGAATATCATAGATATGGCAGAAACACAGCTGAGAGTGGGAAAGAACTGGGAGCTAAATGTTCCAGGGTACAGATTCCATAGGGAGGATAGAACAGGAGGTGAGAGAGGAGGGGGTGGAGTTTTTGATCAGTGAAATATCACTGCAGCACTTAGAGAGGATATTCCTGGGGAACACCCATTGAAGCTATAATAGTGCAGTTGAGAAACGGGAATGGTTCATCAGTTTGATATGACTGTACTACAGACTGACAACAGTCAGCGAGATTTTGAGCAGCAAATATGTCGGGAGATCTCAGATATCTGTAAAAATGATAGGATTGGAATGGGCAGTGATTTTAACTTTCCAAATCTAGTCTGGGACTGCCAGAGTGCTCAGAGCTTGAATGGGTGGAATTTGTTAGGCATGGACAAGAAAAATGTCTCAGTCAGAATGTAAATGGTTGGACTGCAGGAAGGGGTAAAACCTGACCTCCCCTTGGGGAACAAGGGAGGGAAAGGGACTGAGGCATTAATGGGGCAAAACTTTGGCAAAGTGAGCACAATTGTATTAGTTTGAAAATAGCGATGGAAAAGCACATGCCCGGTCCACAAGTTAAAGATCAAAATTCGTCTTGCCGCAATCCAGAAGGTATGAATGAAGAGCTTTTGGCAACTGATTGCGGAGGCTATTTTCAGGTAAAGGGACGTCCGGCAGGTGGGAAGCTTTCAAAAGAACGATAAAATGAGAGTTCAGGGACACCATATTTCTGTTATGTGAAGGACAATGCTGACACAAGTGGGATACACTGGATGACTGGGGGCATTGAGGCTCTGGTCAACAAAAAGGGGCACGTGTCACATATAGGCGGCTGGATTAAGGGAATCCATTGAAGAACATAGCGGATGGAGTAATTCACTTTAGAGGGAAATTAGGAAGGCACAAAGGGGACCACAAAAAGCATGGGCAGATCAGGCTGAGGAAAATCCAAAGAGATTCTTCAAGTATATTCTTCAGGAGATTAACTAGGGGAAGAATATGGCTCCTTGACGACGAATGGGGCCATCCAAGTGTGGAAACACAGGAGATGAGTGTGATCCTGAATAAAAATTTCATGTTTGAACTTAACTTGGAGAAATACTGGGCAAGTCAGGGAATAAGGAACAGTGACGTCTTCAAAAGACTCCACTTAACAGAAAAGGCTGGACTGAAGGTTCTAAAATGCGTAGAGGTTGGGCAAATCCTTGGGAACTAATCAAGTATATCCCAGGATATTGCGGGAAGCTCAGGAAGAAATTGTGGGGTCCCATAAAGAGATATTTCTATCACTGATAGCCGTGGGAGAATGGAGTAGGGAAGGTTAGAAGTGCTTCAGATTGGCTCCACAGGTTGGCGCACATTGAGGGCTGAAGGGCCTGTACTGCGCTGTCATGTTCTTATGTTCTGTGTTCTGGAGGGCATACGTAGGAGGTGGTAGAGAAAAAAAACTTCAAAGTATTTCGAGGAGAAGGTTTTCCACACAGAGTATAGTGCAGGTATGAAATGGGTTTCGAGGGGAAGTGATAGAGAAAAAGTATAATAACAACATGGAAAAGATATTTGTGCAGGTGCATGAAGAGGAGAAGGTTTGAACGGATATGGCTGAAGTGCAAGGAAACGGGACCCGTTCATGGACTCTGTTCAGCGTGGACTAGTTGGATCGAAGGAACCTGTTCCATGCTGCATGACCCTATCTCCTGTTATTGGAGAAGGAGACTACTGAGATAAGGCACGTTATAGACACTGAAGCAAATTACAGCGATAGGGTTGGTAGTCTAGAATGCAGTACAATCCAAATATGTGGAGGGAGTATAGGGAAGGGAGGAGGTTACCAGGATATGAACTGTAATAGGAGTTACAAATTATTGAAGACACTAGTCACCAAGACATGCCATTGATAGATTGTTGCAGAATAGTGAGTCTTAGCACAACAGAACTTACTATAGGGGTGTTGATTGTGCCTGGGGTGTGTCTGTACTGTGCTTCCCTTCCAGCACTGTATCTATGTCATGTTTTGTGAGCTGATGTTTGGAGCTCTGTCTTTGTTCTCTGCTCTGTTCACTGTGAGTGATCTTATCTACTGCAGGATTTATTGAATACTCCAAATCTCCCTTCCCTTTGTCTCCCTGGCTGATCAACAATCCTCAATGTGGGGATGGACGAGACACCCAGCAGCTGGGAAGTCTACTAAGTCAGGACCTTCCTAATACCTACAGGAGTCAGAGGAATATGCAGAATGGGAAATTAGACTGATCCCGTGAGGGATACACATGGAGAATGGCACTAAGTCCAACAGGGATCTGAAAAACCCTGTCTCCATCCCTGGCCTGTGCTGCTGCGTCTCTGTGGAGTGAAGACTTCAATTGTCTCAGGATCTGGAGTAGCTGCAAGAGTGAGAGACGCTGACAGAGGCAGCAATTAGACCCATGCAGTGAGGGATAGCACATGGAGTGAGACTGAGTGATATCACCAGGGGGCAGGAAGATTTCATAATGAGCTGAAAATGTGTTGCTGGTTAAAGCACAGCAGGTTAGGCAGCATCCAAGGAACAGGAAATTCGATGTTTCGGGCCAGAGCCCTTCATCAGGTTTAGAGATATCAGTGGTATCAGTGCTCAGGAACGAGCAACCTTTGAGCAGGTGAAGTGATGGCCTCGTGGTATTACTGCGAGAGCATGTATCCAAAAGCTCACCCAATGTTCAGTGGAGGCAGGTTTAAATCCCACCATCAGAAATGGTGGGATTTGCAATCATCATTTTCTTAAAAATTGCAATTAACAATCCTTGAATAAGTACGAAATCATTGCTGATGTCCAAAACAATGTTTGTTCATCAAAAATACACGAGGGGATATCTGCCATCCTCACCTGGTCTGTGCGACACCCCCACAGCAAAGTGTTTGCCTCTGAAGTGGCCGAGCAAGTTACTCAGCTCAAGGGCAGCTAGGGCTGGGCAGGAAAGGCTGGTCAGTCAGAGATACCCACATCCCATACGTGATTTAATAAATAATCCATTGGGATGGTCCCACAGGAACTGTGCTGGGGCCAGTATCCTGGCCAATCATGTTGGTAGGTTTAGGGACAGGGCTTTCAACTGACAGAGAGGATCAGGGACAGGGTTCAGGTGAAAGGAGATTTCCAAATCCAAATAGAAAAGGTAAAGCTTTGGAACAGCATGAAATGTGGCTGAAGACAAACAGAACGGAACAGGATGGGACAAAGTTTAACTAAAACTGTTCGTCAGCGAATCAATTTGTGACAGGAAATTGTAGGAAACAGTAAATTATGTTTTTTTTGTGGAATGAACAAAGTCTCTGCCATAAGGTAGATGGATTTGTGACACAGAGATAAAAGAGAGTTAGACATCAGGGTGACGTGGTTACAGGGTGAAAAAAGGTGGACATAAATATTCAATGGTTCACAACCTTGCGGAAACTCAGGCAAAGTCGACAACGCTAACAATAATGGGTAAGAAGGCATTACAGAGAAAGCATTTGGCCGCAGACCATGAAATAAAGTCAGTCTGAATGTAAATTCTGGCTATTACTTGCCAAGGACACAAGCAGCAGAACAGTTTTAGGCCAATGAACAGCATTTCAGTGCTCATCACTGCATTACGAAGGAACTCGCGGAAATTTTAAATAAAGGCATAATGACAATTCAGTGAAAATTCAAAATTCGTATAATCTCGACAATCACACTGACAACAGTGATATTGGAAGGGACGTTCAGAGATTTTTTTTCCACTGTTTCTTTAAAAAACACATTGTGCAACTGGTTAGGGATGGAACTATGTCAGATTGACCGTTGTGTAATGAAACTTAGTGGATGAGTAATGTCACCTGGAGAGATCCTCTGGGAAATTGTGATAAATTGCAGTTTAAAGAAATATAAAGTTTTAAAGTGAATCACAGAAAGGACAAGCTACAACTAAAAACAAAAATAGCCAATTACATGAATTTGAGAGGAGAACTGACGAAGATAAACAGGCTAAACAGACTGAATCGTGTGTGTGCGTAAATGAACAGTGGTAAACATTTGAAGGAACAGTGTAAATCACTCAACAAAAGGATATTCCATTGAAACAGACAAAACCTCAACAAGAAACTCACACCTGTCCCTCACTCGGGACAAAATGGATCATATTAGATTATGAGGCTGAGAAGATCACCAAAAAGTACTTAAAATCCTGAAGTGCGAGTGTGCTTTAGGAGTAAGTTTTAAAGGGATTGCAAAGGTTCTGCTCGCAGGAGGAGGGCAGTTGGCAGAGGAATCCCTGTGAGGGTGTAATGTCACAATAGCAACAGGGAGAGGTGAAGGTGCTGGAGGTGGTGAGAGTCTTACAGAGTCAGGGCCTGAATGTATTTCAAACTAAGTCCGGATTGTTGCAGCTGGAGGGATTTGCAGAGGTAGGGAGGGATTCATGTATTTTTATTTATTCATTTATGGGATGTGGGTGTCACTGCCTGGACTAACATTCTCTGACCCCACTCTTAATTACCCAGAGGGCAGCTCAGAGTCAGCCCTCTTTCTGTGGGTCTGGAGTCACATGTTGACCAGACCAGGTGAGAATATTTGTTGTCTTTCCCTAAAGGAGATCAGTGAACCTGATGAGTTCTTCCTACTGATCAGCAATGCATTTATTGTGGCCTCGCCAATGTCTTGTACAGATACGACATGACATCCCAACTCCTACTCTCAATGCCCTGTCCAATGAAGGTAACCATCCCAAATGCCTGCTTCACCAGCCTGCCTGCCTGTAATGAAACCTTCAAAGAACTGTATACCTGCATCCCCGTGTCTCTGACTGACAACACCACCCAGGGCCCGAACGTTGGCTGTACAAGTCCCACCCTGGTTTGTTTCACCAAAATGGAACACTTCACATTTATCTAATTAATGTATCATAGATAACCTTCTTCACTTTCCACTTTACCAACAATTCCAGTGTCACCCCAAAACCTTACTTACCAGGAAACCAATATTCCCTTCCAAACCATTTACCCAAATGACAAACAACAGGAGACCCACTACCCCGCTAGTTACATGCCTCCAGTCAGAAAACAACATGTCTCCCATCACCCTCTGTCTCCAACCATCAAGTCCAATTTTGGATCCAGTTCACTAGCTCCTCCTGAATGCCATATCCTTTTACACTGATCTGAGCTTATTACCTAGTTTCCCATACGGAACGTAGAACACAGAACAGTACAGAATAAGACCCTTCGGCCATGATGTCATGCCAACCTTTTAACCGACTGTAAGATCAAACTAACTTCCATACCCTTCATTTTACTATCATCCATATGCCAATCCAAGAGTCTATTAAACGTCCCGAAAGTATCTAATTTTACTATCACCATTGTCAGTGCATTCCAACCACCTACCATTCTCTATCCTTTTATCTATCCCCCACTCACCTTAAAATTACACCCCTTTGTAATAGCCATTTATGCCATAGGAGAAAAAGTCTCTGACTATTCACTCTCTCTGTGCCTCTCATCATCTTGCTCACCTCTACCACATTGTCCACCCCTTTCTTCACTCCAATGAGAAAAACCTTATCCCCCTCAAACTTTCTTCATAAGAAATGCCCTCCATTCCAGGCAGCATCCTGGTAAATCTCCTGTGTACGCTCTCTAAAACTTGCAAATCCTTCCTATAAAGACGGGACCAAAACTGAACACAATATCCCAAGTGTGGTCTCACCAGGATGCAATAAAGATGCAGTAAAACCTCACGGCTCTTAAAATCAATCCCCTTGCTCAGGAAAACCAACACAACATATGCCTTTTTAACAACCCTATCAACATTCATGGTAACTTTGAGGTATCTATGGACATGGACCCCTTAATCTCTCTGATTCTCCACACTGCCAAGCATTCTGCGTTTCACCCTGTATCCAGACAGATAGATTTCCCTGTATCCCAATCATCCTTCTTTTCTTAATGAGCTGTCAACGTATTCTGTCATATCCTCGAAGAATTCAATAAGGTTTGTGAGGCATGAACTGATCCCTCACAAACCCGTGCTGACTGTCTAAAATTTAACTATGGTTTTCCAAGTAGTCATAAATCCTGTCTGTCAGAGTCCTCTCCAATAATCTGCACTTCACAGACATAAGACTAAATCTGTAATTCCCAGAATTCTACCTCAGTAACATGGCCCGGACTCTACAAATCTTCCCTCCTCTGCCAGGTTCTCCAAAATGGCACTGGAGGGTGGTGGGTGTTACAGAGACAGGGAGGGATATCAGGACAGGAGGGTTTTGCAGACATTAGGAGAGTTGCAGTGCCGAAAGGAGGATTCAGTAATTGTGAGGTTACATGTCAGTGAATGCATTTGAGGAAGGAGGGAGGGAGGATTGTAGCGAAATGAGAGGTTTCACAGTTTAGTTGTTTTGTTAGGCCTGCAAGTGGTTACTGTGTTGGGAAGAGTGTAAGCACTGGTGGATATTACAGAAACATGTGGTTTTGGTTGCAATGGCAGGAAGAGGATGCAGGAAGCTGGAGAGTATGGGGTTTGAACGAGGTGACACAAATGGGAAGAGTTGTCAGGAGTGGAGGTGTTTACAGAGACAGCAATGTTCTGATCTGGAGCAGAGGACCCAGATTGGTAGGGATGTGGGGAGTGCAGGTAGTTTGACAGGGAGGGAGGACCATAGAGTCACAGGAGGTTACAGAAATGTGGAGAGCTGTAGGGGCTGCAGGAGTTCATGGAGATGGGGAGGTTGGGAGGGATGGATCAGTTTACAGGGGTAAGGATAGTGGTAGGAGTGTGTTGGTTTATACTGACAGGGACGATTTAGGGAATGGAGCAGATTACAGAGATAATGTAGGTTGTATAGGCTGGAAGAAAAAACACTCATATGGAGGATAGTCGGGACTGAACAGGTTTAGAGATATCGAAATTCTTAGGTTCTGGTGTTATTTAGCCATGGAGGATGTGGAATCGGACAGATTTTCCTGGAGATGAGAACTGGCCGATGGTCTCTCTCTTTTTCAGAATCCCAATCGCCTGGCAAACCAGATTAAGCCCTCCCAGGTAACACTAGCAAATCTCCCTCCCAGGTTGCTAGTACCCCTCTGGTTCAAGTCTAACTCGCTCCCCTTTTCCAGGTCACCGCTACTGCAGAAGAGATCCCAATGATCCAAGACGTAAAAACCGGTTCCCCTCCACCAACTCCTCAGGCACTCATTCATCGGCTTATTTTTCTACTTCCGTATTCACTGGCGAGTGGCACTGGGAGTAATCTGGAGCTCACTGCCCTTGTAGTCCTGCTTTTTAACTTCTTACCTAACTCTCAATACTCACTTGACCAGAACCCACCTAACTGTATCTATCTCATGTGTACTGATGTGCACAATTACCACCGGTTGTTTATCCTCCCCTTGGAGAAAAGGGTAAAATCTGACCTCTCATTCTTTTTCTGTATTCACAGAAAGAGCGGGAGCAGCAGGGGAAGTGACGACGACCAGAGGGGCAGCCGGGAAGGAAAGCAGTGAGTATATAAACCAGGAAGGCAGCTAAACCCGGGATTCTACACCTGTAGTATCTCCCACCCACCCTCCTCCTCTAACCTCCTTAACTACTCTGTTTTTTTTTCAAGTAAGGATTTTCTATTTCTTTACCAGTGACTGGTTAAAAAATTATTTTTTTTGTATATATATTTTTTTTTAGGAAAAACTATAGAAGAGAGGTATCAGAAAATATTGTAACTCAAACCTGTACAAAGTAACAAAGTAATTAACTAAGCAGAGATGGCTGGGCAGGTGATGTGCTGTAGCTGTATGATGTGGGAGCTCGCTGATCCCGTTGTGAATGGCAGTGACCACACCTGCAGCAAGTGTTGGTTGCTGGAAGAACTCCGGATCAGATTTGATGATCTGGAATCTGAGCTTCAAACACTGCGGCACATCCAGGAGGGGGGGAGTTACCTGGACGCTTTGTTTCAGGAGGCAGTCACATCTGGGAGATTAAGCAATTCACATTCAGCTAGTGATCAGGCACATCAGAGCGTGACTGTCAGTGAGGAAGGTAGGGGGAACATGAGTTCAGCAGTGGAGTAGCCTCAGCCCTTGACCTTGTCCTACAGGTACGTATGAGGAAAAGAGCTCTGGACAGGATGAGTCAGCTGACCATGGCACCATGGTGCAGAAGGTGATTCAAGAGGGGGCAGAAAATAGACAGGTAGTGGTTATAGGGGATTCTATAATTAGGGGGACAGATAGAATCCTCTACAAGCCAGATCGGGAGTCTCGCATGATGTGTTGCCTGCCCGGTGCCAGGGTGCAGGACATCTCCGACCGGCTTGAAAGGATATTGGAGTGGGAGCGGGAGGATCCAGTTGTTGTGGTCCACGTTGGTACTAACAACATAGGCAAGTCTAGGGTGGAGGACCTGTTTGGGGATTACGAAGCTCTAGGCAGGAAATTGAAGTACAGGTCCTCAAGGGTCATAATCTCCGAATTTCTGCCCGACCCACGTGCCAATTGGCACAGCGATAAGAAAATTAGGCAAGTAAACACTTGGCTGAGGGATTGGTGTGGGAAAGAGAGATTCCACTTCATGGGGCATTGGCATCAGTTTTGGAACGGGGGATCTGTACCGTTGGGACGGTCTCCACCTGAACCGATCAGGTACCAATGTTCAAGCGAAGAGGATAAATAGGGTGGTCAGTAGGACTTTAAACTTCTGAGTTGGGGGGAAAGGGAAAGTGAAAGCGACAGGGAGTATGGAGTTAAATGGAAAGATAAGCAACAGGATAGCATATGTGCAGGCGGTTCTAAACTCGAGGCAGACTGGGAATGCAGCAAAAGGAAGGATAACTTAGGACATCTTATGACTTCCAATATCTCTAATGATAAAGTTATCATTAAGGCACTTTACATGAATGATCGTAGAATTCATAACAAAGCAGATGAACTAATGGCCCAGATCATAGTGAATGATTATGATGTGGTAGGCATCACAGAGACGTGGTTACAGAGGGGTCAGGACTGACAGTTAAACCTCCATGGTTTTTCAACTTATCAAAAAGACAGGGCGGTCGGCAGAGGGGGTGGGGTTGTCTTGTTAGTTAACAAAATTAAATCTATGACACTGAATGACATAGCATCAGATGATGTGGAGTCTGTGTGGGTGGAATTGAAGAACCACAAAGGCAAAAAAAAACACAATTGGAGTTGTGTACAGACCTCCTCACAGTGGTCAGGACCAGGGGCGCAACAGGTACCAGGAAATAGAGAAGGCATGTCAGAAAGGCAAGGTCACGGTGATCGTGGGAGACTTCAATATGCAGGTGGACTGGGTAAATAATGTTGCCAGTGGATCCAAAGAAAGGGAATTTATGGAATGCTTACACGATGGCCTTTTGGAACAGCTTGTCATGGAGCCCACAAGGGAGCAGGCTATTCTGGACCTAGTGCTATGTAATGAACCAGACTTTATAAAAGATCTTAAAGTAAGAGAACACTTAGGAAGCAGCGATCATAATATGGTAGAGTTCAGTCTGCAATTTGAAAGAGAGAAGGCAAAATCAGATGTAATGGTGTTACAGTTAAATAAAGGTAATTATGAGGGCACGAGAGAGGAACTGACAAAAATAGACTGGAAGCAAAGCCGAGCGGGGAAGACAGTAGAGCAAAAATGGCAGGTGTTTGTGGCTATAATTGAGGACACTGTACAGAGGTTCATCCCAAGAAAAGAAAGATTATCCAGGGAGGGATTAGACAGCCATGGCTGACAAAGGAAGTCAGGAAACGTATTCAAGATAAAGAGAGACCCTATAAAGTGGCCAAGAGCAGTGGGAAATCAGAAGATTGGGAAGGCTACAAAAACAAACAGAGGATAACAAAGAGAGTCATAAGGAAGTAGAGGATCAAATATGAAGGTAGGCTAGCCAGTAATATTAGAAATGATAGTAAAAGTTTTGTTCAATACATAAGAAACAAACGCCAGGCAAAAGTAGACATTGGGCCACTTCAAACTGATGCTGGAAGCCTAGTGATGGGAGATAAGGAAATAGCAGGAGAACTTAACAAGTACTTTGCGTCAGTTTTCACAGTGGAAGACATGAGTAATATCCCAACAATTAAAGGGAGTCTGGGGGCTGACTTGAGTATGGTTGCCGTTACAAAAGAGCAAGTGCTAGAAAAGCTAAAAGGTCTTAAAATTGATAAATCTCCTTGTCCCGATGGGATACATCCTAGAGTACTAAGAGAGGTGGCTGAGGAAATAACGGAGGCATTGGTTGAGATCTTCCAAGAGTCACTGGAGTCAGGGAAAGTCCCGGATGATTGGAAGATCGCTGTTGTAACCCCCTTGTTCAAAAAAGGATCAAGAAATAAGATGTAAAATTATCGGCCAATTAGCCTAACCTCGGTTGTTGGTAAAATTCTAGAATCCATCATTAAGGATGAGGTTTCTAAATTCTTGGAAGAGCAGACTCTGATTAGAACAAGTCAACGTGGATTTAGTAATGGGAGGTCGTGTCTGACAAACCTGCTGGAATTCTTTGAAGAAGTGTAAAGGCGGTTAGGCCAGGGAAACCCAGTGGATGTGGTATATCTAGACTTCTAAAAGGCCTTTGAAAAGGTGCCACACGGGAGGCTGCTGAGCAAGGTGAGGACCCATGGTGTTTGAGGTGAGCTACTGGTATGGATTGAGGATTGGCTGTCTGACAGAAGGCAGTGAGTTGGGATAAAAGGTTCTCTATCAGAATGGCAGCCGGTGACAAGCGGTGTCTCGCTGGGTTCAGTGTTGGGGCCACAGCTGTTCGCATTATATATTAATGATCTGGATGAAGAGACCGGGGGCATTCTAGCAATGTTTGCAGATGATACAAAGTTAAGTGGTCAGGCAGGTAGTACTGAGGAAGTGGGGAGGCTGTTGAAGGATCTAGACAATTTGGGAGAGCGGTCAAGGAAATGGTTGATGGAATTCAACGTGAGCAAATGCGAGGTCTTGCACTTTGGAAAAAAGAATAAATGCATAAACTACTTTCTAAACGGTGAGAAAATTCGGGAAGCCAAAGTATAAAGGGATCTGGGTGTGCTAGTTGAGAAATCTCTAAAGGTAAACATGCAGGTTGAGTCCATGATTAAGAAAGCGAATGCAATGTTGTCATTTATGATCAAGAGGGTTGGAATATAAAAGCACCGTTGTGCTACTGAGACTTCATAAAGCTCTGGTTAGGTCCCATTTGGAGTACTGTGTCCAGGTGTGGTCCCCACGCCTCAGGAAGGACATACTGGCACTGGAGCATATCCAGCGGAGATTCACACGGATGATCCCTGGAATGGTTGGTCTAACATACGAGGAACGGCTGATGATCCTGGGATTGTATTCATTGGAGTTTAGAAGATTAAGGGGAGATTTAATAGAAACTTACAACTGTCCTCTGTCTGTATGCCATTGCTTGATGCTCTGACCTCCCCCAGTCTGTGTCACATTGCAGACGTTCTGCACTCCCTCTGTATGTATCCCATTGCAGACTATCTGCCCTCCCTCAGTCTGCATCCCATTGCAAACACTGTGCTCTCCCCTCTCTGTATCACAAAGCAAACGCTCTCCTCACCCCCATCTGTATCCCTTTGCAACCGCCCAAATCTCCCCCGTCTGCATTCCATTGCAGAGGCCATGCCGTCGCCCTGTCTGTATTCCACTTCAGACGCCGTACCCTCCCCTGTCTCTATCCCATTGCAGACGCTCTGCCCTCCCCCGTCTGTGTCCATTGTACCATCCCCCTGTCTGTATGCCATTGCAGACACTCTGTCTCCATTTGACATCTTATTGAATGGCTATCCTGGTGCGTGAGCAAACTGAGCTCCATCCTTTTCATCCAATTGATTGGTATGGATTGTAATTTGTTGATGACATCACACAGATCCCTGAAGAATTCAACTAGTTACAGCTTTCCAAACACAAAATGAGTAAGGACCTCTACTCTGTATTTCCAGACGTACCTCAGGTGTCCCTTGACCACTCGCCCTATCCATGCCCTTCATCATTTTATAAACTTATAGAAAGTGCAAATGTGACTCCAATCAACACCAATGACTGTGCTCTCAGTTATCCTGCGTCTAAATTCTCAAATTCAGTAGTCATACCTCTTCCTTCTCCATGAAGGAACGATTCCAAAAAGAGTTTAATCAATTTGTTCAGACATATTATGAAACATCTCTGTGGGCTTTAAAACTGGAATTTTCGGCCCAATGATAGGGACCTACCATCATTCAGCATTAGCCGCTAAAGCTGCAAGATGATGCTTCTGTGTGTTTATTCATCAGCCTGTTGTAACATGCTGTGACACACCTGAAAAGGACATGAATACACACCACCTTCTCCGGTGATAGGGGCACTACCAGCCTGTCATGGACTGGAATCAACTCCAGAGTTCCGCCTCAGAAACGTGGGCACCATCCATTACCGACTAAACCATGCCCACATGTTGGCTCATATTTTAAGTGTATGGATCAATTAAATTATGGTTAACATTACCAAAATTTACACGGGACATTTCTCATTGAAAAAGGTGCAAGTTTATCGCCTTAACTATAGGATGTTGAGTGCATTTGCTGTGCCATTGAGATAAACAATGAAGATCTTTAATTGCTTGGTTTTAATGGCTATTATCAGTAGTTTCCTATATTAGGAGAAGAAATCCTGCAACACACTCTGCACTATGAATGATCTCGAGTAGACACCAATACTGAACACCAGAGATGAAGAAGGAGCACAATTCTGGTCCCAAAACACCGGTCAAAATTTCAAATCTCTAACATGTGGCTTCCCTCTTCCGAAAATCATTCATTGATACAAGGCAACTGTTTCCTTTCCAGCTTTTGCTTACTGCTCCCTCTACTTGCACAAGGCAAACCAAGATCTAGGTCTTTGGGAAACTCAAAGCTGGTGTCTGTAGGCCTTCTGGAGAGGGGATTATCGTTTTAATCCGAAGCGGGAATGTGAGGGGGCAGTAATATCATTCACTGGGCTGAGGTGTGGCAGGTGGATTTTAACATGGATACATGTGAGGTACTGCATTCTGGTAAAACAAACAAGGCGAGTGCTTACACAATGAATGCTGGCTTTGATAGTTATATAGAAAAGAGGGACCCACGGGCGCAGGTATAATTCTTTGAAGTTTGTGGAAAAGGGTGTTTAAGGTTACTTCATTGCTCAGACCTTAGTGGTTAGAAGTTGGGAAGACATGCTGAGATTGTGCAGGACATTGATAAACGCATCTTCTGATCCTATAACAGAACTGTACACATAGTAAGGAGATTATGCAGCTGCAGAGGGTTCAGAAGATATTTACCAGGGTGTTACCAGTAACACCTCATCTTCTGCCTCGGAAGCCAGCAAAATCACGGCATGAACATTGGATTCAGTGATTTACAAATCTCCTCTGGCCAATCCAGATCCCAGATCCAACCCCCGGACTCCCATCTGCTCTCCTGAGGAGACGTAATGCCCATCTTCTTTCCCCCCATTTGCTCCACACTCCCGACAGATCTATCACGATCACCCCCAACCTTCACTCACCTATCACTTATCTTTTCCCCAGCCTCGACCCATCACCCAATTTCTCTTAGCCTCCTCTCCCTCCCCAGTCCTGAAGAAAGGTCCTTTCTAAAACGTTGACTCTCTTGCTCATCGGATGTTGCCTGGCTTACTGTGCCTTTTCCACCGCCATGCTTTACCTACCCGGAATTATCAAACATTTGCAGACCCCATTGTCTCTTAGGCACCATGTCGTTGTCTTTTATAACCGCATATAGTCTTAGGGATAAGGAAATAGCAGAGAAACTAAACAGCTACTTTGCATCTGCCTTCCTGGAGAAAGCGCCAGGAAATCTCCGTGTAAAGCAAGTGTTCACATGGGACTTGTGGAACTAAAGACATAAAGTCAATTCATATCAGCAACGAGGTAGTACTTGAAAATTGAGCTAGATTGATCATTGCTAAATCTGATGGGCCAGATATACTTCATATCAAAATGTCAAAAATAAAACAGCATATTAATTGAACTGTCAGTGACTGTGTTTTATTTTCTTGCAGATCCTGCAAAGGCCATAACCATTGTAGATAACTGAAAGGTAGTAAACATAATCCATCTATGTGCACAGAAGAAGAGATAATGTGGAGGACTGCAAACAAATTAATTTGACATCTGTAGGGAAAGAGTTGGAATCCATTATATAAGATGTGATATTGGGTACTTAGAAGTGAACAGCAAAATTGCAGAGAATCACAATACATTTCTGACAGAGAAATCATGCCTGACAAACTTCGGAATTATTTGAAGTTGTTTCTTGTAGCATAGACCACAAAAACCAGTGGGAGTAGTGTATTTGGATTTTCAGAAGTCTGGGCAGGAAAAATTTCTGGCTGTAACAGCTGCTCCTTTTTGGAAGTATTTTAGGTGTTGAAAGTGATTTTCTCCAATTCCAGAAGCAGCACTTATTGTTTTGTAGGCTGTTGCATTGTTTTGGAACAATTGGAAAAAAATCAAAGCAACAGCAGTTTTAAGAGGGAAAGGAACAGACAAAGGAAGCACATTGTGAGGGGAAGAAACTGACAGGTCAGCGTATCTGCACAGTTACTGCCTTTGCTGTTTGAATTGATATATTGCTGGATATCGGAGTGCCTCTAGGAAAATTAATAAACAGTGAAATTTGCAACTGGTTTGGAGGAACTGTTTGGGCAAAGTTCCCAGCCAGATAGTGAATTGGTTTAACTATGTCCTACAGAAAGTCTGCAGAAGTGAGTAGGGTGGGTTCTTCCTTTATTATATGTGTTTGAGATATGTCTCTTGATTAATCTTAAAATATATGCCATATATAATAATTTAACATTGGGCAGTGTATTTTAGAGGAATAAGACAGTTTTCTTTTTCTGGGTCTGTAGAATGTGAAGGAGCACAAATGGCCTTAGTAGAATCATATGCGCTTCTTGTCAGATGTGGGAGTTTGAGGATTTAAGGGTTACTGCGGATTCTATCTGCAATTAATGTTTCTGGCTGCGAATGCTATCAGATCGAATGGATCGGTTAGAGAGACAGTTTAAGACAATGAAGAATTGGCAACAGAAACAGTATGAAACTGATGGTAGTTATTGGAAGGGGGGAAAGTCTCAGATGCAGTTAGATAGATGTGTTAACTCCAAGAAAGGCAAGAAAGTTAAGCAGCTAGTGCAGGAGTCTTCTGGGGCTGTCCCCATTTCAAACAAATATGCTGTTTTGGAAAATGTAGCGGGTGATGGATTCACAGGGGAACGTGGCACGAACAGGCAAGTTTCTAGTATGGAGACAGGCTCCAATGCAACAAGGGATACGTCGGATTCCATGAGGTCAATTGTGTTAGGGGACTCGCTAGTCTGAGGTACAGACAGACGGTTCTGTGGCCAACAGAGGGATAAGCAGAATGGTGTGTTGCTTCCTTGGTGCCAGGATCAAGGGTGTCTCAGAAAGGGTGCAAAATGTTCTCATGGGGGAGAAGGTCCAGCAAGAGGTCATTGTCAAATTTGGAACCAACGACATAAAGGGAAAAGTTGGAGATTATGGACGGATATTGCAGGGTTTTAGGCATAAATTTAAAAAGGTACTCGAGAGTAGTAATATCTGGATTACTCTCCGGCGCTATGAGCTAGTGAGGGCAGGAATAGAGCGATAGAGCAGATGAATGCATGGCTGTGGAGCTGGTGTATGGGAGAATTATTCACATTTTTGGATCACTGGAATCTCTCTTGGGGTAGAAGGAACCTGTACCAGAAGGACGGATTACACCTCAATTGGAAGGGGACGAATATACTGGCAGGGAGATGTGGTAGAGCTGCTCGGGAGGATTGAAACTAGTAAAGAGGGGCACGGCTGGGGCAGGGAGATAGTGAGGGAATAGATCAATCTGAGATTGGTACAATTGAGAACAGAAACGGGTCAAACAGTCAGGGCAAGCAGGGACAAAGTAGGACTAATCGAGTAAACTGCATTTATATCAATGCAAAGGGTCCTAACAGGGAAGTCAGATGAACTCAGGGCATGGTGAGGAACATGGGACTGGGATATCATAGCAATTACACAAACATGGCACAGGGATGGGCAGGACTGTCAGCTAAATGTTCCAGGATATAAATGCTACAGGAAAGATAGAAAGGGAGGCAGGACAGGACGAGGAGCAGCGTTTTTGATAATGGATAGCATTATTGCCGGACTGAGGGAGGATATTCCTGGAAATACATCCAGGGAAGGTGTTTGGGTAGAACTGAGAAATAAGAACCGGTTGATCACCTTATTGGGATTGTATTATAGACTCCCTAATAGTCAGAGGGAAATTGAGAAACAAACTTGTCAAGAGATCTCAGGTGTCTTTAAGAAAGTAGTGTGATTATGGAAGGAGATTTTAACTTTCCAAACATAGACTTAAGGGGCTAGATGGAGAGGAATTTATTAAGTGTGTACAAGAAAATTTTCTGATTCAGTATGTGGATGAACCTAATAGACAAGGTGCAAAACTTGACCCATTCTGGGGAAACAAGGCAAGGCAGGTGACTAAGGGGTCAGTGGAGATGAACTTTTGGGCCAGCTACCATAATTATATTAGATTTAAAATAATTATGGAAAAGGATAGACCAGATATAAAAGTTGAAGTTCTAAATTGGAGAAAGGCCAGTTTTGACGGTATTTGGCAAGAACTTTCAAAACCTGATTGGGGGCAGATGTTCACAGATAAATGGACGGCTGGAAAATGGGAAGCCTTAAAAAATGAGATAACAAAAATCCAGAGAAAGTATATTCCTGTTAGGATGAAAGGAAAGGCTGGTAGGTATAGGGAATGCTGGCTAACTAAAGGGTTTGCTTTATAAAAGAAAAGAAGCTTATGTCTGGTATAGACAGGATAGATCGAGTGAATCCTTCGAAGAGTATAAAAGCAGTACATAAAACATAGAAAAATACAGCGCAGTACAGGTCCTTCAGCCCTCGATGCTGCGCCGATCCAAGCCCACCTAACCTACACTAGCCCACTTTCCTCCAAATGCCTATCCAATGCACGTTTAAATGCCCATAAAGGTGGAGAGTCCATCACTTTTACTGGCAGGGCATTCCTTGAACTCACGACTCGCTGAGTAAGGAATCTACCCCTAACATAAGTCCTATACCTACCACCCCATAATTAAAAGCTATGCCCCCTCGTAACAGCTGACTCCATACGTGGAAAAAGGTTCTCATGGTCAACCCTATCTAAACCCCTAATCATCTTGTACACCTCCATCAAGTCACCCCTAAACCTTCTTTTCTCCAATGAAAACAGCCCCAAGTGCCTCAGCCTTTCCTTCTACGATCTTCTTAACATACCATGCAACATCCTGGTAAACCTCCTTTGCACCCGTTTCAGTGCTTCCACATCCTTCTAATAGTATGGCGACCAAAACTGCACACAATACTCCAGATGCGGCCGCACCAGAGTCTTATGCAAATGCAACATGACCTCAGGACTGCGGAACTCAATTCCTCTACCAATAAAAGCCAGTACGCCATATGCCTTCTTCAGAGCACTATTTACCTGGGTGGCAACTTTCAGACATCTGTGTACATGGACACCAAGATCCTTCTGCTCATCCACACTACCAATTATCCGAACATTAGCCCAGTACTCCATCTTCTTTTTACTCTTAACAAAGTGAATCACTTCACACTTCCCTACATTGAACTCCATTTGCCAACTTTCTGCCCAGCTCTGCAGCTTATCTACATCCCGCTGCAATCTGCCACATCCTTCCTCACTAACAACAACTCCACCAACTTTCGTATCATCCGCAAACTTGCTCACCCAACCTTTTAACTCCTCCTCCAGATCATTTATAGAAATGACAAACAGCAATGGTCCCAAACCAGATCCTTGTGGAACACTGCTGGTAAATGCACTCCAAGATGAATCTTTACCATCAACTACTACCCTCTCTTCTTCCAGCCAGCCAATTCCTAACTCTCACTCTGGCATACCTCCATATGTTTTGCAGTAGCCTACCATGGTTAATCTTATCAAACGCCTTACTAAAATCCATATACACCACATCTACAGCTTTACCCTCGTCCAACTCCTTAGTCACCTACTCAAAGATTTCAATAAGGTTTGTGAGGCACGATCTGCCCCTCACAAAACCATACTCACTATCCTTGATCACATTATTCCTATCCAGATGATCATAATTGCTATCCCTTACAATTCTCTAAGACTTTGCCCACAACAGAGATAAGACTCTCCGGCCTATAGTTACTAGGGTTATCCCTACTCCCCTTCCTGATCACGGGAACTACATTAGCTATCCTCCAGTCTTCTGGCACTATTCCTGTAGACAACGAGGACATAAAAATCAAGGCCAATGGCTCTACAATCTCCTCCCTTGCTTCCCAGAGAATTCTAGGATAAATGCCATCAGGCCCAGGGGAATTATTAATATTCACACTTTCCAGAATTTCCAACACCTCTTCCCTACATATCTCAAAGCCATCCATTCTAATTAATTGTGACTCAATATTCACATCGGCACCAATGTCCTGTTCCTGATTGAACACTGACGAGAAGTATTCATTCAGTGCTCCCCAATTTCTTCAGCCTCCACACGCAACTTCCCACTACTATCCTTGACTGGACCTATTCCTACCCTGGTCATTCATTTATTCCTGACATACCTGTAGAAAGCCTTTGGTTTTTCCCTAATCCTACCAACCAAGGACTTTTCATGCCCCATCCTTGCTGCTCTTAGCTTTCTCTTTAGATCCTTCCTGGCTACCTTATAACTCTCAATCACCCCAATTGAACCTTCACGCCTCATCTTTACATAGGCTGCCCTCTTCCCTTTAACAAGAGATTCCAATTCCTAATTAAACCACGGCTCCCTCACACGACCCTTTCCTGCCTGCCTGACAGGTACATACTTATCAGGGATACTCAATAGTTGCTCCTTGAACAAGCTCCACATATCGATTGCACCCGTACCTTGAAACCTACTTTTCCAAGCCACGCATCCTAAGTCATGCCTCACCGCATGATAATTTCCCTGCCCCCAGCTATAACTCTTGCCCTGTAGTGCACACTTATCCCTCTCCATCACTAGAGTAAAAGTCACCGAACTGTGGTCACTGTCCCCAAAGTGCTCACCTACCTCCAATTCTAACACCTGGCCTGGTTCGTTACGCAGAACCAAATCCAGTATGGCCTCACCTCTTGTTGGCCCGTCTACATATTGTATCAGGAAACCCTCCTGCACACATTGGACAAACACCGACCAATCTAATGAACTCGATCTATAGCTTTCCCAGTCAATATCTGGAAAGTTAACGTCCCCCATAACAACCACCCTCTTACTTTCAATCTTCTCCTGAATCATCCTCGCAATCCTTTCTTCTACGTCTCTAGGACTATTAGGAGGCCTGTAGAAAACTCCTAGCAGGGTGCCCTCACCTTTCCTATTTCTAAGCTCAGCCCAAACTACCTCAGATGGCGAGTCTTCATCTGTTGCCCTTTCGAATGCTGTAATACTATCTTTGACAAACAATGCTACACCTCCTCCTTTTTTTACCCCTACCTCTGACCCTACTAAAAGATTAAAACCCTGGAACCTGCAACAACCAATACTGTCCCTGTTCTACCCATGTCTCTGTAATAGCCACAAAATCGAAATCCCAGGTACCAACCCACGCTGCAAGTTCACCTACCTTATTTCATATACTTCTTGCATTGAAGCAAACACACTTAAAACCACCTTTCCGTTTACAGGCACCCTCCTTCGAGATTGATGCCATGTTCCTAACCTCCCTACACCCCAGGTCCTGCACACTAAAGCTACAGTCTAGGCTTCCATGCACCTGCCGAGTTCATTTAAACCCCCGAAAGAGCTCTAGCAAACCTCCCCCCAAGGATACTGGTGCCCCTCAGGTTCAGGTGTAGACCATCCTGTTTATAGAGGTCCCACCTTCCCCAGAAAGAACCCCAGTTTTCCAGAAACTGGAATCCCTCCCTCCTGCACCATCCCTGTAGCCACGCTTTTAACTGCTCTCTCTCCCTATTCGTCGACTCTCTATCACATGGCACGGGTAACAAACCAGAGACAACAACTCTGTTTGTTCTAACTGAGCTTCCAACCTAGCTCCCTGAAAGCCTGCCTAACATCCTCATCCCTCTTCCTACGTATGTCCTTGGTGCCAATGTGGACCACGACTTCGGGCTGCTCCCCCTCCCCCTTACGGACCCGGAAAACACGATCAGAGGCATCACGTACCCTTGCATCTGGGAGGCAACATACCAAACGTGAGTCTCTCTCGCCCCCACAAAACCGCCTATCTGTGCCCCGAACTATCGAGTCTCCAATAACTATTGCTCTGCTCTTCTCCTCCCTTCCCTTCTGAGCAACGGGGATAGGCTCCGTGCCAGAGGCCTGAACCCCATTGCTTACTCCGGTAAGTCGTCGCCCCCACAAGTATCCAAAATGGTATACTTGATCTCCTGCGTGCCTTTATAGGAAAACAACTTACCCAGGAATGCCTGCACTACACCAGCTTCCAGGTCCGCTCCGCGCTTTCTTAAAAAAAACTTAACAAACGTCACTGAGTCTTCAAGCAGCCACTGCCAAACAGCCCTTACCTGCTCTGCTGATAGAGTGAGGGTAGTAATACACTTAAGAGAGAAATCAGGAGGGCAAAAAGGGGACATGAGATAGTTTTAGCAAGTAGAATTAAGGAGAATCCAAAGGGTTTTTACAAATACACTAAGGAGCAAAATCATAACTACGGAGAGAATAGGGCCCCTCATAGATCAGCAATGCAACCCTTGTGTGGAGCTCCAGGAAATGGGGGAGATACCAAGCGAGTATTTTGCATCAGTATTTAAATGTGGAAACGGATACGGAAGATATAGACTGTCAGGAAATTGATGGTTACACTTGAAAAATGTCCATATTACAAAGGAGGAAGTGCTGGATGTCTTGAAACGGGTAAAGGTGGATAAATCCCCAGTACCTGAACAGGTGTACCCTAGAACTCTGTGGGAAGCTAGAGAAGTGATTGCTGGGCTTCTTGCTGAGACATTTGTACCGTTGATAGTCACAGGAGAGGTGCCAGAAGACTGGAGTTTGGCAAATGTGGTGCAACTGTTTAAGCAGGGTGGTACGGACAAGCCAGGGAACTATAGGCCAGTGAACCTGACGTCGGTGGTGGGCAAGTTGTTGAAGAGAATCCTGAAGGACAGGATGTACATGCATTTGGAAAGACAAGGACTGATTAGGAATAGTCAACATGGCTTTGTGCTTGGGAAATCATATCTCACCATCGTGATTGATTTTTTTGAAGAAATAACGAAGAGGGCAGAGCGGTAGATGTGATCTATATGGACTTCAGTAACGCGTTCGACAAGATTCTTCATGGAAGACTGGTTAGCAAGTTTAGATCTCACGGAATACAGGGACAACTAGCCATTTGGATACAGAACTGGCTCAAAGGTTGAAGACAGAGGGTGGAGATGGAGGGTTGTTTTTCAGACTGGAGCCCTGCGACCAGTGGAGTATCACAAGGATCAGTGCTGGGTCCTCTGTTTTTTTGTCATTTACATAAATGATTTGGATGCAAGCGTAAGAGGTATCGTTAGTAAGTTTGCAGATGACAACAAAATTGAAGGTGTAGTGGACAGCGAAGAAGGTTACCTCAGATTACAACAGGATCTTGATCAGTTAGGGCAATGTGCTGAGAAGTGGCAGATGGGGTTTAATTGAGATAAATGCTAGGTGTTGCCTTTTGGGAAAGCAAATTTTAGCAGGACGTGTACACTTAATGGCAAGGTCCTGGGGAGAGTTGCTGAACAAAGAGACCTTGGAATGCAGGTTCATGGCTCCTTGAAAGTAGAGTCGCAGGTAGATAGGATAGTTAAGGCGGCGTTTGGTTTGCTTTCCTTTATTGGTTAGAGTATTGAGTATTGGAGTTGGGAGGTCATGTTGCGGCTCTACGGGACACTGGTTAGGACACTGTTGAAATATTACGTTGAATTCTGGTCGCCTTCCTACCAGAAATATGTTGTGAAAAGTGAAATGTTTCGGGAAAGATTTACAAGGATGTTGACAGGGTTGGAGGATTTCAGGTATAGGGAGAGGCTGTACAGGCTGGGTCTGTTTTCCCTTGAGCGTTGGAGGTTGAGGGGTGACCTTATAGAGATGTACAAAATTATGAAGGGCATGGAGAGGATAAATGAATAAAGTCTTTTCCCTGGGGTCGGGGAGTCCAGAACTAAAGGACATAGGTTGAGGGTCGGAGGACAAAGACGTTGGGTGGCACGGTGGCAAGAAATGCTGCCTCACAATGCCAGAGACTTGGGTTCAATTCCAGCCTCAGGCTGTGTGGGCTCTTTGCGTGGCTTTTGCACATTCTCCCTACGTCTGCGTGGGTTTCCTCCCACAATGCAAAAATGTGCAGGTTAGATGAATTGGCTATGCTAAATTGCCTGTTGTGTTCGGTGTCGGCGGATGAATCTGGATGGCTTGTGCTTTGGCAGGTCGGTATGGACTTGATTCCACACTCTAATAACTCTAAATGTGAAAGAGACCAAGGGGCAACTTTTTCTCACAGACGGGGGTACGTGTATGGAATGAGCTGCCAGAGGATGTGGTGGAGGCTGGTACAGTTGCAGCATTTAAAAGGCATTTCGATGGTTCTATGAATAGGAAGGGGTTGGAGGGATATGGGCCGGGTGCGAGCAGGTGGGACTAGATTGGGTTTGGATATCTGCTAGACATGGACGGATTGGACTGAAGAGTCTGTTTCCATGCTGTACATCTCTATACCTCTATAACTCACACAGTGAGTTCGTAAATGCAATTAATGTGAATGGTATTTGAAGGAACACGTGTAATTGGAAGGCTAAAGTTAGGTTGGAGTTTGTTTAAGGGAATCGGAATATTGAGGTAAAGACATCATGAAGCAGTTGCAATGAGTGTTGGTGAGAGTGCGCCTGAGTTATTGAGTGCAGTGTTGGTGACCTATTCTAAGAAAGATTACACTGATCACAAATGACGTGCAATGGACATTCTTCAGATTAATTCCTGAGATGACAAGGTTTTCTGATGGGGAGAGTTGTCTTGTGACCGCTCCAGTTTCAAAGCATGAGTGGTGATCGCAGTGAAATTTCAAAAATCTATGATACATGTGATAAGGTGAAAATAAATTCGATGTTTCTCTAGCTGTCTACTCTATATTTAAGGCAAATAATGACAGGATAAGCGATATGCCATTTAAGACCGTAATAAGGAGGAGATTCTTCCCTTGGAGGGGACTGACTAACACAGGGCCATGGAAGCCTGCTGGCAGAGCAAGATTAAGAAGAATCCCCAGATATTCTTCACGTTTATCAAGTGGAGCAGAACAACCAGGGAACATGTAGGGCCTATAAGTGACTTGCCAATTTGCATCGCAACTTGACTTCATGGTCGAAGGCTGTTTGTGTGACTGGAGCCCAAACTCTCCTGGTGTACCGCAGAGATCAGTGCTGTGTCCCTTATTATTTGTGGTATTCATAAGTGATGTGAGTGTGAAGTGGGTAGGGGGAGTGTGATATGTAAGTTTGTGTTTGACACAAAGATTGGCCAGGTGGTTGGCAGTGAGAAGGAATTTCTTATCTTACAGGAAGATACAGATGGAATGGTCAGACGGTCAGATCAATGGCAGATGGAATGTAACCGTGATAAATATGAGGTGATACACTTTGGAAGAAGGAACCAGACAGGGGAGTACTAAAAGAATGGCATCACACTAGGAAGCTCATAGTGTGCTTCTCCACATATCCCTGAAAGTGACTGGATATGATAATTGTTGATTTCAGCATTACTGTAGATAAAGCCTTTCTTCATTGACTGAAAGATTATACGAGTTTTATATTGCACTTTGGTGAGGCCAAATGAAATATTGTGTGCAGTTCTGGGAGCCACATTACAGGAAGAATGAGATTGTATTGGATGAGGTGCAGAAGAGATTCACTAGGATGTTCCCTGGGATGAAACATATGAGCTGTGGAGAGAGGCTGGGTAAGCTCGAGTTATTTATTTTGGAGCAGAGAAAGTTGAGTGGATAAGTAATTCAGGTTTAAGATTACAAGGGGCATGGACAGGGTGAATAGACAACAGTTGTTCTTTTCAGTCAAAGTTTCAGCTTCCTTACAGACTGAAACCAGGGAATGGAGAATGGAGAACAGAGAAACATGACACAACTACTTCACTTCTTTCTTCACAGAAAAATACATAAACAAAGCCTTCCCAGCAATAGGAGAAAATCTGAGACTGAGGAGAAAATGATGTAGAATCAAATTAAACATAAATAAACTAATTTGGAGAAATTATTGGAACTGAAAATAACGGGCATAGAAGAAACCAACACACATTGATGAAATGGGAAACATATTTGAGAAACTGACTGGTAGATTAATTACAGAAAAAAAATAGAGACACTGAACTTGGATTTTCAGCAAGAATTTTAAGAGAGTCGCAAGCCTCGTGTGCAAATTAAAAGCACATGGGATAGGGGGTAATATATGAACATGGTCTTAAAATGGGAGTGTTGACAGGAAACAATGAGTAGGAATAAATGGATGGTTTTCAGTTTGGAAGGCTCATGAGGCATCGCATATTCATAATACATCTCAAACATCTCGTTGACGGAATCAAATGCAAAGTTTCCAAGTCTGCTGACAGAACTAGGATTTTGAAAAGTGATGAGAATGTGAAAAAAAAACTTCAAGGTGATTGAAACAAATGGAGTGAATGAGTAAATATGTGGCAGATGAAGAGCAGTGTGGATAGATGTGATGTTGCCTACTTTGTTGGGAAATACCAGCCAACCATTAGAAAAGGGAGTGTTTGAGAAATGTCGATCTATGAAGGAAACTGCACTTTTCTTCTGTTATTGTTTGGACAGACCTCTGAGTTCCATGCAGGGCAGTGAGTTTTGAAAACAGAAGCCAATATTTGGAATACATTTGCACACAGACCAGTTTACGCAGATCCACCAAGTGGGGAGCTGTAACATTGAAAAGGATCTGGGATCTCCCTGTACACCAGTCACTGAAAGCAACATTGCAGGAGCAGAAAGCAGTCAGGAAGATAAATGGGATTTTGACCCTTATTTCAGGGGGGGCTTGAGTCCAGGAGTAAGGGTGTCTCAATACAGCTGCACAGGCCCTTGGTGAGACTTCAACTCAAACATTGTGCAGTATTGACAAACGTGACATTGAGGGAGTGCAGCGAAGGATGAACAGACTGATCTGGGATGACAGACTTTTTGTGGAGCAGAGTTTGGGTTGACTGAGCCTGTATTCCATGGGGTTTAGGAAAATCAGTGGAGATCTCAGTGAGATATATAAAACACTGACAGGGTTAGATTGATTGGAAGCAGTGATGATTATATCCCTGGCTGGGACGTCTAAACCAAGAGGCCACAGCATTAGGTACAGACAGGTCACATTGTATTAAGATACGAATAAATGTCTGCACTCAGAGTCTGGTGAACCTGGAAATTCTCTCTCTCATAAGGCTATGGAAGTCAAGGCACTAAAGACTAATGAAGATGTCTAGACACCGAAAGGATGGGGGAGAGAGCAGGACTATGGTGTAGAAATAAAGGGTCAGCTATCATTATATTGAATTGGATAGCAAACTCGACAGACCAAAGGGACCACCGCAGATCCTATTTTATAGCTTCAGAAGGTTAATCACGTAAACGGATGTGTACAGTGTGGGGGTAAAGTGCATTGAGGAGATGTTCAGACATTAACTAGAATGGGGCAGGCTCAATGTGCTGTATGGCCTATTCCATTCCCGATGTTTCTGTGCAGTCATTGGGAAAGCTTTGTAAATGTTGTCACAAGTTCGCAGATGTTAGGAAGGAGATCTCTGCAGGGTCAACAGGACTGTGTTTCCCATTCCCTTTTCCATACTGAGGCTGAGGCTAGGTGTTCTGTCCGGTTTTATCCTTTTAGACCTCGGAACAGTTTGATACAATAGAGTGTCTTGTTTGGCTGTTTCAGAGACCATTGAAGAGTTTATCACATGTCTGTGGATCTGAACTCACGTTTAGCCAGACCAGGAAAGCACGGGAGATTCACTTCCTGAAAGTACATTGGAAAAGCAAATTGGTGTTTCCAATCGACATTGACTTCAAGGTCACTGTTACTGACACCAGATTTGAGATCTCGATATTTTATTAATTGTTTTTAACTTCCACCAGCTGTCAGAGCATTAGCTTGGTCTGGATTTTTATTCCAGTGACTTTAACAAAACAGCACCATCTCCACATGGGGACCTATCGGAAACCGCACTGAGCAGGATATTTCTGAGCTGCTTAACAGCTCTATCAAAAAGAACTCCCAATTTGATTATTGTGATGAGACTGAGGGGGTTGTAATTGGTCAGACTGTAATTATTCCCCTCTTAGGCGACTGGACATAGCTGAGTAATTTTCCACATTGCCAGGGAGATGTCAGAGTTGGAGCTGGAATGAAACAGCTTCCCCAGGGACACGGATTGTTGTGCAGCACAAGGCTTCAGTCCTATTGCAAAAATGGGGTCAGGGCCCATTACCTTTGCCGTATCTCATGTGTTCAACTGTTTCTTCATGTCAAATCGAATTGGTTGAAGACTGACATTTGTGATTCTGTGAGCATCATGATGACGGTGAGTTGAATCATCGACTCAACACCCCTAGCTAGGATGGTACAGATATTAATTCCTTGTTTTTTACACTGATGTGCAGAGCTGATCCATTGATGGAATGGGAATAATTGTGGAGCCCTCTCCACCAGTTAGTTGTTTAATCGTCTATCACGATTTTTGGCCAGATGTGGCAGGCTGCAAAGGTTTCATCTGGGTGTATTTTCCTTGTGGCAATTTCTCTCTCTCTCGATCATATGATTTGGTTTCATTTGATTTGATAGGATTCATTGTCGCATGTATCTAAGTAGAGTGAAACTCCTTGTTTATGCACAGTTCTGGCAGATCATAGTGAGAGTTGGAGCTGCCTTTTTTTAGAGACATGGAGTGGCCGAAATTTCAACGTCTACTTCAGCTGTCTGTTTTTGAAGAGCCACAAAATAGCCAGAAATTAAAATAGATTGCTTCAGCATGAGTGAAAAACTGCCTTTGAGAAGACAATTATTCCAAGGCAAAAGAAAGGATAATCTGATTTGCAAAGGATAATCTTATCTGATCTGATCTGATTCTGAAACATGCCAACATAGTGATAAAGAAAGTTCTTTTTTTAAAAAAAAATGATGATTTGTAACAGAACACACATGAAATAATGAAATTATAGCACAAAAACTTTGAAGAATCACTACAAAAGGTTACTTATTCCGATCTCAGTCAGGATTTTTTTCATTCACAAAAACAGCTACTCAGGTTATCTTTCAGAAGCTAGCTGCGCCTTTGAAATTATTTACAATAATAATAATTTCTAGTTAAATATTTGGTAAATAATCATGGACACAGATTTCAACGTAATTATAAAACCTTAAAGAGATGCCTGGCATGTCTTGTTTAATTCGATAAGAAAAGGGTTAACAGTAGAAATAATAATAATAATAATACGCATTTTGCAACACGATCAACTTTTTAATGTAAACTGTGATCACAGAATTTGATTAGAGATAGCCTGCCCATTGGAGAATAGAATTCATGCAATCCATCAAGATAAACAATGAGGAGTATGACTAAAAAGAGCACAGCCACAAACTTTTGAATGCATTATACAAAGATCCTAAGGACTAGATATAACAGAAATCGATAAACATCCGAAACAAATAAGAACCTCGAGCTGTCCATGCGAGTGCCCATCAGTAATCAATTGTTTTGCAAGATTAGTTCTGCAGAAGGGGAGTGGAAGGTACACTGACAAAGTTGTGTATGATCATTGCAACGCAGAACGTATACAAATACTGTAGTTTTACTGTAAAATTGAAGTATGTCATTGATTTGCCTTCTGATCTGAGCTAAAGATTAGGGAAACGATTGTCTTCTCATGTCTAAGGCAGTTTCGATGAAGATCCTTTGGTATTCTCCCTGCATTAACCAGGTTTTGCTGGCATTAAAGTCCATTCCGTGCCTGTGCCCTGTCTGCCTCCAGAGTCTTTGATCCTAACTGGTGAATCTCGCTCCTACAATAAGCAAGGACATACAGATCATAGGGTAAAGGAAAAACTTCGACTGAGGCATACAGGCTACACCAGAAAGGGCATGCAATAGGCAACATCAATGTGAGCAAGATCAGCATTATTGGAAGTTAGAGAGTCCATTCCTTATTTTAATAATAGCTAAGAAAATGCTGTTCATGAGCCGCTGGTTTGTGTGTTTACGCTTCTGTATTGTCTGCGTGATGGAAGAGATTGTAGGAGATCCAGTGTGCGATCGGTTTTTGATCATGTTATCAGCCTTTCCGCGGCAGTGAGCTGTGTAAATGGAGACAATGAATGGGACGTTGGTTTCCGTGATGGCATGTGCTGTGCACACAACCTTCTGTCTTTTCTCTTACTGTCCTGGACAGGGCTGTGGCCACACCAGGCCATTATGCACATAGATAGTTTTCTCTCAGTGGTGCATTTGTAGACATTGGTGAGGGTCCTTGTGAACATGTCAAATGTCTTGAGGCACAATAGAAAGAAGAGACGTTGTTGTGCCATCTCGACTGTCACATCTACATGGGAAGTCAGTTATCGTCACTCCAAGCAACTTAATGCTTTCCACCCTTTCAACTCCAGTTCCATTGATGCAGATGGGGGCATGTCCTCGTCCTTTCTTTCTGAAGTCATTGATCAGTTGGTTAGTTCTGCCGACGTTGAAAGAGAGGTTGGGCTCAGTGCAGCACATCATCAAGTCCTGTATTTCCATTCTGTATTTTGACTTGCCATCATCACATACCTGTACTACTATGATGGTGTCATCAGTGAACATGTAGATGGCATTCGTTCAAAACTCGGCAATACAGTCGTGGGTGTACAGGGAGTATAGTAGTGGGCTGAGGACACATCCTTTGGGAATTCAGTGTTGAATGTTATCATGGAAGAGACAGGCTTACCTATTTTCACTGATTGTGCACTGTAAGTCAGAAAGCTTAGGATCCAATTTCAGAGGGGAGAGCTGACACTAAAGTCAGGAAGTTTTGTGATTATTCTGAAGGGAATAGTGGTGTTGAAGGTGAATCTATAGTCAATGAGCAGGAATCTGACGTGGGTGTCCTTGTTGTCCAGATGTTCCAGGGATCTGGCACCTGCTGTAGACCCATTCCACTGGTAGGAAAATTGTAGGGGATCGAGGCAGGCTGGGAAACTGGAACTGATGTGGGTCATGCCTAGCTTCTCGAAGCACTTCATGCCCCTCTCAGTCTCCTGCATTCTAAAGAGAAATGCCCCAACTTATCCAATCTCTCCCTTTGACTCAGACGCTTGAGACCTGGCAACATCCTTGTAAAGTTCCAGTTTAATACCATCCTTCCTATAGTAAGGTGACCAAAACTGAGCACAATGCTGAACGTGGAAATATTTGGAACTGTAAGTTTTATTCTGCTGCCAATCATTATGCTGCTATGATATTGGTTTTTTGTGTATTATTCTGAAATCTTATTATTCATTGAATCCTCTGACGGCAATCCCCTTGGGTGAACGTCCTCCTGATTGCTTGAATTTGAATCAATCTATTTTGTTTGGACAGATATTTTGAGGCCGTTGTATATCAGAAAACAGGAAGAGATGATGGATGATTGTGCAGTGTGTGGCCTTTACTGGACCAGCTTGTCTCTCCAGGCACCTGAAGCTTTTATTGTGGACCAGAGTACCTCAAAATTGTTCATCACAGAAGGAAGCTATTCAGCCCATTGTAGGTGCATGAACATAGAACATCGCAGCTCAGTAACTACAACATCCTTCAGCACTGCCGACAGATCCAGCGACCTTACTGTCAACCGTAAATTTACTAACTCATCCTTCTATACACTCAATAAGGTCATTTTTAAAAGGACAAACAACAGTCACCCAAAGCAGATCCTTGCAGTATACCACTAGCAACTAAACTCCAGGATGAACGTTTCCCATCAACTACCACCTTCTGTCTCTTTCAGCCATGTGATTTGTGACCCAAACGTCTCCATAAAATCTGAGAGAAAGTAACAACTGTAGATGTTTGAGATCAGAGTCGAGAGTGTGCCGCTGGAAATGCACAACAGGTCAGGCAACATCCGAGGAGCGATGAGAAAATGAAGACTGCAGATACTGCAGACCAGAAAACTGATTCCCGATGAAGTGCTTACAAGAGAAACATTAACTTGCAAGCACCTTGGACGCAGCCTCATCTGTGCTGCTTTTCCAACACCACACTCTCCATATTTTCATCAACAGCCTGCCATAGGGGACCTGATCAAACACTTCACTGAAATCCATATACCCCACTTTACCCTCATCCACCTGTTTGGTCACCTTCTCAATGAACTCTGTAAGATTTTTGAGGCATGACATACCCTTCAAAAAATCTTGTTGACTATTCCTAATCAAATGATTCCTTTCTAGATGATAGTAAATCCTATCTCTTATACTCCTTTCCACAACCAAAATAAGACAGATATACAATTACCAGGGTTGTCTCTTCTCCATTTCTTGAGCAAGTGGACAACGTTTGCTGTCCTCCAGTTTTCTGGCACTATTTCTGTAGACAATGGCGATGTAAAAATTCGAACAGATGGTTGTGTAAACTCCTCCCTAGATTCTCAGAGAACCCTAGGATAAATCTCATCTGGCCAGGGGACTTATCTATTTTGACACTCTCCAGAACTGCTAACATCTCCACGTTACGAACTTCAATCCCGTCTACTCTAATGGCCTGTATCTCAGTATTGGCCTCGACAGCATTTTCTTTTTCCATTGTGAATACTGATTCAAATATTAATTTACAGATGTCCTATCTCCTCAGACTCCACACACAACTTAACACTACTGTCCTTGATTGCCATTAATCTTCATTTGGACATTTTATTATTCGTGACATACTGATAGAAAGCTTGAGGTTTTCCCTCGATCCTACTTGACAAAGACTTATCATGCTCTCTCCTGGCTATTCTTAGCTCTTACTTTAAGTCCTTCCATGCTAACTTGTAACTCTCAAGCATCCGAACTGAGCCTTCACGTTTCATCTTTACATAAGCCCCCTTCTTCCTCTTGACAAGAGATTCAACGTCTTCAGTAAACCACAGCAGCCTCACTCGACCACTTCCTTCTTTCCTGACATGTATAAACTTATCAAGGACACACAGTAGCTGTTGTTTGAAAAAGCTCCACACTTAAATTGTACCCATCCTCTGCAGTTTCCTTCCCGATCCTATACATTCTAAACCTTTCCTTATCGCATCATAATTGCCTTTCCCCCAGCTATAACTCTTGCCCTGTGGTATACACCTGTCCCTTTCCATCGCTAAGGTAAACACAACTGAATTGTGGTCACTATCAGCAAAGTGTTCACCTACCTCCAAATCTAACAACTGGTCTGGTTCATTACCAAGGACAAGATCCAATTTGGCCACGGCCCTTGTTGGCCTATCTACATACTGTGTCAGGAAACCATTCTGCACATTGGACAAAAACTGACCCGTATAAAGTAATTGAACTCTAGCGTTTCCAGTCAATATATGGAAAGATAAATTCTTCCATAACAACTACTCTGTTATTTTCGCTCCTATCCAGTATCATCTTTGTAATCCTTTCCTCTACATCTCTGGAACTTTTCAGAGGGCAATAGAGAACTGTCAACAGGGTAACCTCTCCGTTTTTTTTTCTAAACCTCTTCCCATACTACTTCAGTAGACGAGTCCTTATTAAGATGCTTTCAACCAACGTAATGCTGTCTTTGATTTTCAATGCCACCCCACCCTCCCCACCCCAAATCCCACCCTGCCCCACTTTTAGTACCTTCCTTGTTCTTAATGAAGCATCTAAATGCCGGACCCTCCAACGATCAGTCCCTGTCCCTGCTCTATCCATTTCTCCAAAATGACCACAAATCAAGCTGTACAACTGAACAATTTGGAAACAGGGAGTGATTGGAGGGATGTTAAACGCGGGTGAGTTGGATAGATCAGAAGACAGCATGAGAGGAGATATACAGGAACAAACAGAAAATGGAAGTTTTATTTAGAAATTATCACGGATTGCAAGGCCTTTATCTATTGCCATACGGTTTGAGCACTTTGCGGATACTGGCTGTGGTCCCAGATCATTTGTCTCCAATAATATCACAGAGCTGAGTTACTGACAGTTAAACAGAGTCCAAAAAGGGCAAGTGATTTTTTTCTACAGTGACAAGGTGATTTAGTTTAAATAGACTGAGTGAACAACAGCAGGAACTGAGAACCCCCTCAGTACTGAGATACTGCGCCAGAGAATTTCAATGAGGTGGATCACTGACAGAGGGGAAATCAGCATCTCAGCTGTGGGCCAAATAATGATTGATAAAGATTGCACACCACTTTCGTGATTTTGTAATACACATTTCAATTTATGAAGCTCAATATCATGAGTGTATCTTATTTCTTTGTACTTCCCATAGTTTATTACGGACAAAAAATCATTTTGTCCCCGTATTTTCTGTTCAATAAACAAATGTTACTCCTCATTCCTCACTTTAGATGTATCTTTGAATCTGTTCTTCATATGAGTTATAAAGAGTAACATTCCAATACTGATGACTGAGGAATATTATTGTCCCTCCCTCCAGTCTGAACTGCCATGTCCCCCAATTCTCTCTGTTTTCTGTCTCCTCCACAATGCCATAACCACACTGTAATTGAAGTCCAGTAAATGACATTTCATCACAGTTCACTAACATCGATCATATCAATAACACAGGCCTCATCTGACTCTCTTTGAACCTGGAATAACAATCTGAATTGCATTTGTCACGTTCAATTCTCTATTAACATAACCATGCCATTTGTCTGTTACAACCCCACGTTTCTCAGACACACATTCCTTTCAGATCTTAAACTGTAAAAATTGTCTCAATGTCTAATTGGAATTATGATGCTTGATCAATAGTGCCAGAATGTATGTTTCTATTTATAATCAGAGACGCATGTTTACGTTCTGATAAACTTATGGCATTACTCCTGCATCCAAGACAGATTGAATGGTTACACTCAATTGATCTACCCGCCTCAAGATTTGTTCCATCAGTCACCCTCACAAAGCCCATCCAGAAAATGACAGTTTGAATCATTGTTTTGAATTGGAATAAAACAATATTAAATTGAAAGGTGTTGGCTGGAGCTATTTGTTCAGTGGCTGTGATTGATGTCAGTCTCCGTGGATCCGGGATGTGTCACTGGAGGGTTTGCCTCTTCTATTAATTAAGGACTCGGTTCAATGTGTTATCCCAGTATGGGCGGGAGCAGCAATGACTGGACTAACAGGGATCAGTAGCTCGAGAGACGGAGGACGACAGATCAGAATCTGAGAACATTAGACTGGAATGTTCCAACAATGGACAGGAGTTTATCTTTGGGACTTTACTACCTTTCTTAGCCTTGGATATCATTAGCACCACGGATCGAAGATATCCTTTGGATTATTCAAGGCGGTTACTATCCCATCCTCGCTATAGTTGGTGTTCCTGGTGAGTCATTCTATCTGTCTATTAAGCTGAGTTTAACTGAATTGCTGTTCATAAATTCAAAGTTTAAAACTTGGAAGTCATCATTTTCAGATCCAGTCAAAAATTGTATTCCTCACTGATTATAGCTAGCAAATTACTATTCACAACTTACTCAACAATACACGAGGAGAAACCAAACTCTTCTTAAACTCCATGATCTTTTTTCTCCATTCATATTTACATTTCTACGTATTCTCCCCTCTCACCAATCTTGCCCAGGACGACTATCAGGATATTTCAATCACATTCTCAGCCTCAATGCAACTGCTGAATGACCAACGTTTGTGCCGTTGGTAAATCCAGATATAACCGTTTCAAGTCCCTTCTAACTATGCTTACGTCACACCATATTTACACTTGAGATGGTTAATTTGTCTTCTCCACAGAATCTGTCAGATGGACAGACAGTGCATGGTGGTCAAGTCATTGACTCATCATCAAGCGGCACACAATAATAATCCTTTTGTGTCTCATGAAGGAAGTTGATGGAATGCAAATGAAATCATCACCACTTGTTTTAAAGAGAAGCCTATCTGTTTGTCTCATGTCCCGTAGAGAAGGCAATGGGTTATCCTTCCATGTTCAGGTCTCTGTGTGACTGCAAATCCACAGCAATGTGGTTTACCCTTTATTGTCCTGTGCAGCAGCTGAAACAGCCACTCAGTTCAAGATCAGCATAACATATTGGCCTGACCAAGGCTGCACGCATCCAGTGAGAGCAGAACAACAGGAAAGATAGCTCCCTTCCTCTGCCTGATTTCCAAGTTCCTGCATGTAATTTCCATTCAGGTAGGTGACCATTCCCTGTTTCAAGTGAATTCTTTCTGATTGAGTCTCTCTCTGAACGTGATATACATCTCCATCGACACCTCTGTTGATGACTGACGCAAAGATGTAAGAAACTTCAAAATTCCACATCATGCGCAGTGTAGTGAGAAGGACTGGCCTTTTATACCACAGGAAAAAAAGCTGAGACAGCTACGTGAGGGAACAGAATTAGTGTGATCAACCCTAGAGTGTTGTTGAGATAGTATTTGGGGTACTGTGCACAGATTTTCTCTTCTTTATAAGGAATAATCCTTTGGCAGAAGGTGTGTAAAGGAGTTTCACCAGACTAATTGTTGGGATGATTGTACCATCGGGTGTGCATAAGGATTAATCTGTAGCGCTTTGAAGAATAAGAGATGATGCATTGAACCTTACGGTGATGGACAGTCACTCATTATATTCCAAACAGAACTAATACGGTGATAAATTCCATGTTTTTTTTAACTTGGTTTACATGATTCTCGATGGCTTAAACGACTTGAGAACGTTCCTCTCACTCCACGCCACTCCTCATTTCGATTGAGAGAGAGAGAGAGGGCCAGTCTTTAACTAAACTCTTCAAACATTAATACAGTGCATTTGGTGATACATACATAGAACTTCACGTTATACACCATCCCGACAGGAGCCTTCATTCCTAAATAGTTAACTATCCCCACCAGCTTCTGACCCCCACGGAGAACATGGATCTGTCTTCTTGGAGATGGAAGATGCCTCCTTGAGGCTTAGCACAAAAAACATTTGGCTTCCTTCCTAACTGCTGGCAAAACACGTTAAAGTATCATTTCTTCCACAGGCAATGGATCCACGAGGAACATTGTGAACAGTCTATGAGTGCAGTCTCTGCTCCATTCCTTTTTCCAGGATGGAGCATCAGTGACACCCTCCTATTCCTATGTAAGTGTCTCGAGGGGTGAATGATCTCCTCCTGGTTCTCTAGAACAGGTTTAGGGGTCTTTCTCAACTCTGCCTGTTCCTGCTTAACAGCTCAATGCACTGACCAGACGCCTTCTCTTCCTGTGGAACAGGAAGGAGGATTGATTGGGCTGTCCCTCTTCTTGTTCAGTCATTTCAATGGACTGAATGGCCTCCACATATCCGTGTGTAACCAGCTTGAGATGCTGAATGAGCTCCTCTTTTAACTGAGGCAATGTGCAGTGCCTCGCAGCACTGTTACATGAATGTTACCGACACATTAACAGCACTAACGTGAATGTTGTTTGGGTCTTGCTGAATATAGACACAGACCGGTTCAGGAGCTGAGTGGGGACAAATTGTTCTGAATATTGTGTGATCTTCAGTGATCACCCTACTTCTAATCTTGAGATAGATGGGGCGCGCCGGGAATGGGGGCACATAGACATTGACGAAGGAGCTGAAGATGTTTGTGCTGAGCAAGTTAATCTGAGGATCTCCTGAAGAGACTGAAAGGATTGTCGGCCACTGACCACAAACGTCTTCCTTTGTGTTCTGAAAGACCCCAACCAGTGGGGAGGTTAGACCTGATTCTCATTAAGCTTAAATAAGTAGGTGGTCCCGATGACATCCTCAGTCAACTACTGCCTTGATCTCAAGGCTATTCTCTCTTTCCTGAGCCCCTGTGTTCACCTCTTGTTCATATCAATAGGTGATGATGTATGTGTAGAGAGTGTTTTCCTCTCACAGAGGGTAATCAATGTCAGGAATTATCTGGACTAGAGAGTAAGGGGAACTACATCACTGAAAGTATTTAAAGAGTTGGTACATGAATCTTTGACCTGTCAGAGAGCTCAGGATTGTGAATTACTGGCCATGAAGGAGGAGGTAATGCTAACAGTAGGTGAGTCATGATTGTATATAGTGGCTTGACTAGCCGAATTAACTATTCCTGTTCCTTATGTTTTCATTTTCTGTAAGTTCAAAGTAAACGGCTGTAATTTTCCTGGATGTACTGTTATTGCATGTTATAATCAGAGAGAGCAAAGCATTTTTGAGTCATCTCTGAGTGAGGCTCTACCATGCACTTTGATCTGATTAAGGTCTCAGCAGCACTTTTCTGTCAGTGTATCATTTCCCTACATTCATTTGTCTTTCAAATGTCTTACATAGACAATTTTGAACACATGGAAATATCCAGGCATCACAATCTTCTGTGGAAGGGAATTCACACCTTACCAACCCTTTGAGAATCTCTTGTTTGTGTTCTGACCAATGTTGGAGGGTCACTCATGTTTTTTCCCACTCCTCTATTGGTGACAGCAAATTTTAAAATGATAGTGTCCCAAATGTTTTTCTGACTTTGAACTTATTCTGCTCACAGAAATGTGTGGGAATGCGGATTTCTTCCTGGAACAGTTGGATTTGGCTGAATTCCCTTTTCTTTGAGCTGTACAGAGGTTCCTATGAATCCTCATCAGGAATCCTCTACGAGTGGTAAAGATGACTCAGGATTTTTCTGCTCTCACGCCTTGTTTTCAGGCAGAACACAGTAAGAGAGAGAGAGAGAGAGAGACCAGTTGGCTGTTAGTTCTGAAGCAAGTAATATTTTTCTCCGTCTCTGTGTAGAAAAATACAAGAATGTCAACTGAAAACCAAACTGAACCATGTGCACCTCCATGTACATTCTCTGGAATGGATGATAATAGACTGTATGCTGTATGCAGCATCATTGCTGTTGTTGTGCACAGTGCCTTTCATTAGCTAAAGAAAATAATGTGCCCGTTTTATGATTTGATGAGATGTTTATATGCATCTGCGTAATTTTAAAAAATGGGTTGATATCTTCATAATATTTGTGTTAATACCAATGCATCTCATTCAAAAAAAATATTATCTATCTTTAGTCTTCTTAACCAAGAGAAAATATGTATCCAGCTGAACGACTTCTCTGAAAATCGTGGTTCAATAAGATTTCTCATCTCAGATCCAAACAGATAATTCCCGATAACAAAAGGCCTTCATTTCAGGAATGAGTAAAGGGAAGCATCTTTGAACATCTTTGAAAGGAATTGTATCCGGTTTTATTTTTACTTTAGAGGATCAAAACTGCCCCCAGTGTATCTGATGTGGTCTCAGCAATGCCCTGTACAGATACAGTGAAATATTCCTAATTAAACCCAATACCCGTTCCCACAAACAGTATCATTCCACTTACCTTTCGAGTCGCTTGCTGCATCTGCAGACAGACTTCATATGATTCATGTACCAGGAATATGAAAAACATCTGCATCACAGAGTTCTGCAATCTCTCTGCATTTAAATTGTTCCTGACTGCAATAGACAACTCACATTATATTATTTCTGCTGAGGGTATCCTCACTAACCTTCCCTGTCTACATCATAATGCAGATTCACTACCTCCATTTGAAGATCTATTGAATGATCATTTTGGTGTACAAGGTAGTTCAGCTTTGATCCATTCAGTCCGTTCATCCAGATATTTGACATAGATTATTGATCATTGATGACCCTCAGTGATCTCTGAGTCAAAACTAGTTACAGTTTTGTTTTAAAAATCTTATATCTCTACGATTTCCTGTTAGTGACAGCATCCCTGTTCCTGTGCAGCACTTCAGGCGGGTTTAATGGCCTTGTTCTGGGCTGTGTAATGTACTCAACGAGCTGAATTACTTCATCCTATATTCCTGTGTAATTCTTTGTAGGGATAGAATGGTCTCCTCCCGTCTCATTGTAACGATACAGTCTGGCTGAATGGGATGGTCGTCTACCCTGTAATCGCGTTGAGAGGTGGATTGAGGGAATAACCCACGGGGTAGGGACAGCAGTACATCTTTTAACGGCCGGGAGCATGGATTGAGGGAACAACACATGGAGTAGGGGCAGCAGTATATTCCTGTAACAGCCGGGAGGGTGGATCGATGGAACAACACATTGGAAAGGGCAGCAGTTAGCCATTTGGCGACACCATTCAGAATGCTCATGGCTGATCCGAGTGTGTCTGACCATCTGTCTCCTGTCTGTTCCCAATAAACATTGACTCTCCTGTCCAGCAAAGATCAGTCAAGCTCCAACTAAAATACTTTAATTAACCGAGTCTTCACTGCTCCCTGAGGATGAGGACATCACAGACAGCACAACAGTGAAGGGAAAGGGACATCCTTCTTCCAGTGTGGGACACATTGTTTAAAAACTGTGTCAACCTCATGTCGAATCACTGCCCCATTTCGGATATAGTGGTACAATAACTAGGAATTGACATTAACCATTCTGCCCTCCAATCTTTTCCCACATTACCACTAACTCTTTCCAATCAAATATGATGCTGCTGCTGTCTCAGGAAGAGCATGACACCACATGAGCATTAAAAAAAGGAGCAGAATTAGACCTATCGAGTCTGATATACCATTCAGTCATTCCTAATATGTTCCTCAACATCAGTCTCCTACCTTCTCCCTAGAATCTTTGATCTCCTTATAAATAAAAAAAATGTGTTTATTTGTGACTTAATGGCACTACTGTCTGTGTCTTAATGTGCATTTATATGTGTGTGTGTCCATGTGCTTGTTATTGTTTTGTATTTGCGTGACTATGTCTGTCTGTCTGTCTGTGTATCAGCCTGTGTGTTTATATCTGTGTTTGTGTCTATTTGTGTGACGGTATATGTCTTTGTGTGCTTCTATGTGTGTGCATGCTTATCTCCTTGTATGCATTGTGCATGTTAGTATATTGGGGTATTTACCAATACTTCTGTGTAATTCAATGCCTGCATCTCTATGCAATGGGATACCTATTCTTCTGCGGGTGAGAGAGATGAGTTTGGAACTGACAGTAGGTTTGAATTGAGAATTGTTCTTGACTGAATATTGCTCCTTACTCGGTTGGTGGGACGTGGATGTTTCAGAATCTCCACACAAGGCTTCCTGGTCCTCTCCAGCTCTCTCCAGGATCCTCCCCACATATCATGGTAGGGGGATGAGGGAACGGATATCCGGCCCTCCATCACCCAGCTTGGCCCTTTCTGTCCTATTCCAGGCTGTTTCTCCTGGAATGGGAGAAAGGGAGAGAATGAGTGAGGGTGGGAGTGGATGTCCCTGCTGTTAGTGCTGGGGTAGGTGAGGCTTATGCCCGAAACGTAGACTCTCCTGTTCCATGTATGCTGCCTGACCTGCTGCGCTTTTCCAGCAACACATTTTCAGCTCTGATCTCCAGCATCTGCAAACCTCAGTTTCTCCCAGGTGAGGTGTGACATGGTGAGGTAGCCGGAGGGCATCTGTCCATAGTGTTGTATGAATGTAGTGCTATTAGTGTGCAGGGCTATTGCATCAGGGACAGAGAATGTGGGGGAGGAAGGTGTTGAATTCAACAGCGGGAATGGTCGTGCTTGAGCCTTATTTGGAGATAGAGCGTGAGCCTTGGTTGAGGGTAGGTGCTGTAACAGATATACAGTGAGTGTGAGGGAACAGTGCGAATATACGGTGGCACTTATCCTGACAGAGCGGAATGGATATTGATGCTTGTCCTGTATTGCTGGACATGTCTTCAGATCATCTCAGCATCGAGGTGAGCCTCCCCGAATGCCTTATCCAAGTCTATCACTAGTAACGACACAGGCCCTGTCCATCAGATTCCACAGAATCAGTTTGGGTGGATCTTACAAATAGCAAAGAGAAACAAACTTGTTGTGTTATATATCTGAACCAAAACTGTCGTGCAAATGTTTTGCATCATATGCTCTGGAAATTAGATATGCAACTATATGCAAAGGGAAGCCAAGACATACTGATATTATCGCTCGGCTCTTAACCTAGAGACCCATGTAATGTTCTGGGGACATGGATTCAAATCCTGCCATGGCAGATTGTGGAATTTGAATTCAATAAGTATCTGGTATCGAGAGTTTATGATGATCAGGAATCCATTGTTGATTGTTGGAAAAACTCATCTGGTTCATTAATGTTCTTTAGTGAAGGAAACTGGCTGTTCTTACCTGGTCTGGCCTGCACGTCACTCCAGGTCCAAGACAACACTGTTAACTCTTAACTGCCGTCTGGCATGGTCAGCAATTACTGGTTATCCAATGAAGCCCCCATCCTGTGAATGAGTAACAAATACTCGTGGGTTCTGCAGTAATAATAGATGGTGTCAAGTTGCATCGAAACCGAGTTAACTAATTGACTGCTAATGTTGTGAAAAATAAATTCCATAAGTGTATATCAGGTAGGTTGAAGAGTATGTTGTGAACCAAACTAGTGGTAGATTATTTCGGATTTGGTGCTGTGTGATACTGCTCAAGGATGATCAGCCATGATAATATTGAATGGTGGTGCAGGCTCGAAGGGTAGAATGGCCTACTCCTGCACCTATTGTTTATTGTGTGGTCGGAAGGACTAATTACTAACCTTGCCCTGAAGCAGCTTTGGAGGAATAGTGACATTAATATGTTGTATTTTACACGGCGTCTGCATTCAACATGGAATGGTTGAACATTCTGGAACATCATGGAAGCCCAGAGGCTAGAGTGTCAAGTTCGCTCCAGTGAATTGGGGAAGTACAATATAACATTCAGTAGGAGAACAATGGTTGTTAGACTCATAGATACTTATAGCACGGAGACAGGCCATTCGGCCCAAACTGGTCCATTCCGAACAAAGTATTTCCTTGTATCCTTCTAATCCTTTCCTACTTGTGTGCTTGTCCAAATGTTTTATTAAATTTTGTGAATGTACCCGCCTTAACCACTTCTGCTGGTAGCTCGTCCCATATGCATACCACTCTGTGTGTAAAAGGAATTGCCCCTCAGGTTCCCTTTTACTCTTTCCCCATTGACCTTAACTTGATGTCCTCTAGGCCGTGGTTGCCCAATCCTGGGGAAAAAAAGACTGAGTGCATTCACTCTATCCATGCCTCCCATGATCTTTTACACTACTGTCAGATCCCCTTCAGCCTCATACATTCTAAAGTGAAAACTCCAAGCTTGTTTAAACTCTCACTAGAACTCAGACCATTGAGTCTTGGCAAAATCCTTGTAAATTTCTTCTGCACTCTTTCCAGTTTAATAACATCCTTCCTCAAGCAAAGTGAACAAAACTGAACATGAGGCGACATGTATGGACTCGCCAACATCTTGTATAACTACGACATAACTCCCTAATTTCGATATTCAGTGCTCTAACTGATGAAGGCCAGTGAGTCAAATACCTTTTTCAGTGCCTTGTCTACCTGGGACTCCACTTACAAAGAACCGTGCACCTGAATTCCAGGGTCACTCTGTTCCACTGCACTCCTTAAGACCCTGCCATTCACCATGAAACTCCTGCCTTGATTTGACTTTCTAAAATGCAAGAACTGACACTTATCTGAATTAAACTCCATTTGCCATTTCTCAGCTCACTTCCCCACCTCATCAATGTACTGCTGTAATTTCTGAAATTTCTGGTAACCTTCCTCACTGTCCACGAATCAACCTATTTTAGTGTCACCTTAAAACTTACAAATCATGCCTGTACATTCTCAGCTAAATCATAGATGTGTGTGTGTGTGTGTGTCTATATATATATATATATATATACACACACATATATACATACACACACACGCACATATATAGTCCCAGCACCGACCCCTGAGGCATTCCATTCATCACAGGCCTCCAGTCCGAGAAGCATCCTTCCACGATTACCCTCTTCTTCCTATCATCAAGCCAATTTTGGACCTAATTTGCCAGCTCCTCCTCAATTCCATGTGATCTAACCTTCCAGAGCAGCGTACCATGTAGAACCTTATTGAAGGCCTTACTGAAATCCATATCGACTAAATATACAACAATGCCCTTGTCAAAGTTACTGGTCACATTATCAAAGCAGTCTAACAAACTTGTGAGCCATAATCCCCCATTCACAAGGCCATGTCTTTCCAAATGCATGTATATCTTCTCCCTGAGAATCTCCTCAAGGAACTTACCTGCTGCAGATTTTAGGTTTACTGGTCTATAGTTCCACAGTTTTTCTTTGTAGCCCTTCTTGAATAAGAGCACAGCATTCACTCCCCTCCAAGACCTCACCCGTTGGCCACCGATGATGCAAAAGTACCAGACAAGGCCCCCGCTATTTCTTTCCTGCCCTCCTGCAGTGTTCCTGAATATATATGGTCAGGCCCAGGAGATTTATAGAAATACTACAAAGTCTGAAAAATATATTTATTTATTTCGGGTAGAACACCCAAGAGTGAGAAAGTGAGTTAACAATGATTAGCATAACAAATTAAAGATTATATTAATCACAGGAAGTGACTTCAGAAGAATTTCAGACATTGTGGAATCCTGAAAATTCTCAGAAATTTACGATCCAGAAAAGAGGTCCATGAAACGGGTAAGAAAATCAAAAAGCGAACACACATGCAAACAAACAGGAACACAAAGGTTGCATAAATCTATGATCTATATTTCAAAGGAAAGAGAAAAGCATAATCAAATGTGGAAATCTGCAATCAGGGGAGACGAGCTTATTATGGATAACAGGGAAATGGCCAAGCAAATAACCAATTAACTTGCATCTGTCTTCATGGAGGAAGATCCAGGGAATCACCCAGAAACACGACGTCATCATATAGGACTTGTGGACTGAAAGGCATAAAGTCAATTTATATCAGTAACAAGGCTTTACTTGAACATGCAGCTGGATTGAGCATTGCTAACCTTCACAAACCAGATGTAATTCATACCAAAATCTTCAGAAACAAACCACTAATAGAATTATTAGTTGCACTGTCGATGACTGTGTTCTATTACGAAGTGCATTCTGCATAGTCTGGATCCAAGCACTATAGATGAACGGTTGTGATCCAAGCATCTACAAAGGGAAGAAGAGATAGTGTGGAGAACTGCAGACCAATTAACTTGACATTGGTGGGGAAACTGTTGGAATCTATTATATAGGATGTGATATTCGTTATTTAGAAATTAACAGCAACATTGGAGAGAATCAGTATGCATTTCTGAAAGGGCAATCATGCTTGACAAGCTTTGGAATTGCTTGAAGTTGATTCTTACAGCATAGATAATGGGGAACCAGTAGAATTTACATATTTTAGATTATGAGAAGGGTTTCTATAAGAACTCACACAGTGAGTTCGTAAATATGAAGGGTATTTGGAGGAATATATGCACGTGATAAGTTAAAGTTTGGATTGCCTTGCTTTGAGGGAGTCAGAATATAGATGTAAAGACATGTTGAAGCAGTTTAACAGCGTGTTGTTGAGTACTGTACCTGGAATATTGAGTAAAGTTTTGGTGACCAAATCTAAGAAAGAATATACTGACGACAGAGGAAGTTCAATGGACATTCTCCAGATTAATCCTTCAATTGGCGAGATTGCGTAATGAGGAAACTCGGCCTGTGTTCTCTAGAGTTTCAAAAAATGAGAGATAGATCCCTGTGAAATATATAAAGTCACAAAATATATGACAAGTTGGAAATTAACAGGATGTTTCTCCGGCTGTCTAATCCACATTCAAGGGAAATAATGGCAGGATAAAGTACAGACCATTTAGGGCTGCAATAAGGAGGAAATTCTGCACGCGTAGGGGACTCACTCACACGGGGCATGGAAACCTGATGGCAGAGCAAGTTAGGGAGATTTTCCAGATATTGCACAAATGTGTCCAGGAATCAGATTAACCAGGGAACAGGTCGGACTCATTAGTGACTTGCCAAATTGCATCCAAATGATGTTTAGTGGTAAGACACAGAAGGTGGTGGTAGACGGCTGCTTGTGTGACTGGAGACCAGTGTCTCATGTATACCACAGGGTTCAGCGCTGTGTCCCTTATTGTTTGTGATTCAGAGGTGCTGTTGTTGGACTAGGTGAACAATGCTAAAAATCGCATAAAGTAGAAAATGAGGTCTGCAGATGCTGGAGATCACAGCTGAAAATGTGTTGCTGGTCAAAGGCGTTCCTGATGAAGGGCTTATGCTCGAAACGTCGAATTCCCTATTCCTGAGATGCTGCCTGGCCTGCTGTGCTTTGACCAGCAACACATTTTCAGCTAAAAATCGCGTAACACCAGATTATAGTCCAACAGGTTTATTCGGCGGCACAAGCTTTCGAAGCGCTGCTTCTTCATCAAAGCACACAATCATCTGATGAAGTAGCGCTTCGAAAGCTAGTGCCTCCGAACAAACCTGTTGGACTCCAACCTGATGTTGTGTGATTTTCAACTTTAATATTTGTAGTACTCAAAAAATAATGTAGCTGTGAATATGGACGAGGGGTGGGGAGTGTGATAAGTTAGTTTGTGTTTGATACGCAGATTGGCCGGTTGGTTGGCAGTGAGGAGGAAGGCCTTACGTTATAGGAAGGTACAGATGGAATGGTCAGCTGGCAAGGTAAATGGCAGATGGAATGTAACCCTGATAAATATGAGGTGATACACTTTGGAAGAAGGAACCAGACAGGGGAGGACTCAATGAATGGCAGCACACTAGGAAGGTCAGAGGGTGCTTCTCCACACATTCCTGAATGTGATGGACCGGTTAATACACAATTTGGGAAAGCATAGGGGACTATAAACATAACCTTGCTTCATTGAGGCACAGATTATATGAGCTATGCGGAACTTTGGTGATGCCAAGATGGAATACTGCATGTAGTTCTGTGAATCACATTACAGGAAGGATGTGACTGCACTGGAGGGGGTGCAAAGGAGATTCACCAGGATGTTCCCTTGGATGGAGCATATCAGCTACAGAGAGAAGCTGGATAAGCTTTAGTTGTTTAGATTGGTGGAGAGGAGGCTGAGGGGGAAGTAATTCAGACGCATAAGATTACAGGGTGGATGGACAGCAGTTGTTCCTTTTAGTCAAAGGCCCACATTTATAACGTGAAGGGTTTGCGGTATAGTGAGGATTTGAGAATTGCTTTTCACCCAGAGTTTGTTGGGGTCTGAAATGTAATTCTTGAGAGGGGATTTGTCATGGTATCCTCAAAACCATTAGAAAATACACGGTAGTGCACTTGAAAAGCCTCAAGATTCACGGCTATGGGTATTGTGTTGGCAAATGGGCCTCATTTAGCCCGTGCTGTATTTCTGATGATACAGCATCTTTGCTGCTGTGATTGTATGGCTGTGGAAGGTCAATCACTGAGTACCTTAAAATAGGAATTGATAGGTTTCTGAAGAATCTCTTAACAAAGTTTATAAGACAGAACTTGTAATTTTTCTGAAAATATGTCAATGGCAAAATTAAGAGAAAGAAATGTGCAGCATTTTTACGGTTTGCTACCAGATAATTGAGGACCGGGAAATAGCAGAACTATGGAAAAAATGCTTCAGTTCTGCCTCCACAGAGGGAAACAAAACAAAAAAGAAAACTTCTTAGCAATACTAGGGATCTTTAGTCTGGTGAGAAAAAGGGAATATAATGAAATTAGCAACTAACCAGTTTAAAGAAAGTATTGGACTGACATTAATGGGCATCGACAAAGTCAACAGAGATTTATGAAATGGGAATCATATTTGAGAAAGTGGCTTTTAGCAAAATTATGGAGAAGCTATCAATGCAATACGAGTGGAATTTCAGAAAGTGTTTTGATAAAGCCCCAAGCTTATTGTGCGAATTCGAATCCTATGGGACTCAGGCTAATATATGGTCATGGTTTTAGAATGGGAGAGCTGGCTGGAAACACTGAGTAGTAATAAAACAATATTTTTTTAAATGGAAGACTAGTAGGTTATAGCAAGGATCGTGGCTTTGGCCACAGCTATTCCCAATACACACCATATATTTGGTTGAGGGTCTCAAATGCAATATCCCCAACTCTGCTGACAGCACTGAACGATGACAGCATGTGAGTGGGTGAGAGGAATGTAAAAAAGCTTCAAAGTGACTGAGACAAGTCAAATTACTGGGAAAATACGTGGCAGGTGGAGACCAATAGGAGAGATTAGATGTTGTGCACAATGATTGGAATAATAAAATCGCAGCCTCTCATTTGAAAAAGGGCGTGGTTGAAAAATGTTGCTCTATGAAGGAACTTAAGCTGCATTTTTGTTTATTTCTGCACAGCCCTCTCGGTACATGTAGGGCAATGAGTTCTAAAGCCAGAAGTTAATACTGGGAATGGCATTGGCACGCTGACCAGTGTATATAGACCCGGCAAGTGGGGAACTGTGACATTGAAATGAATCTGGATCTCCCTGTACACCAGTCACTGAAAGCAATATTGCAGGAGCAGAAAGCAGTTAGGAAGATAAATGGTGTATTCACCTTCATTTTAGGGGGATTGAGTACAGGAGTAAGAGTAAGTGCAGCTGTATAGGGCTTTAGTGAGACCGCATCTCGAACATTGTACTGTATTATGCGCAGCTTTGGTCTCCTTACCCAATAAAGGACAAACCTGACATTGAGGGAGAGCAGTGAAGGATGACCAGACTGGTCTCTGGGATGACAGATTTGTTGTTGGAGCGGAGTTTGGGGCGACTGGGCTTGTATTCTATGCCGTTTAGGAAAATGAGTGTTGATCACAGTGAAATATATAAAACTCTGACAGGGCAAGACAGATTGGAAGCACGGACGGTAATTCCCTGGCGTGGACGTCTAAAACAAGGGGCCACTGTATTAGGTACAGACAGGCCACTTTGCATTGAGATGAGAATAAATGTCTGCACTCAGAGACTGGCGAACCAGGGGTACTCTCTCCCAGATTAGGCTGTGGAAACAAAGGCGCTGAATATAAATAATGATTTCTGGAAATTATAGGGATAGGGAGAGAGCAGGAGTATCGTGTGAAGGTAGATCAGCTATCAGTCCAGTTTGTTCTTCAATGGCGCAGCAGCTGTGTTCCTTTGCAACACCGTTTTGTAGAAAATCGTGCAATATTAATAATGGGGTCTATGGGAAAAAGAGGGCAAGGGACGAACCCCCAAAATATCAGTAAAGGCAAAAATTAATTTTAGTCTAACACACACTAGCACAGTCTAAAATACATCTTTAAATCACATATAGTTATGAAGCTGTCCTGTAAATGTAACACTTTCAAACTACAGTCACTGACTACAGCAGTGTACCTTTCACCACACTCTTCTCCAGAAAGCGCATGTGGCTGACTGACCACGTGATGCCGATGGGGAAATTTCAGTTCTCCGCAAGATTTTCCCACAGTTTGAAATAAAGTTCTTTCTAAATGTAGACTACAGTTCCCGGTTTCAGGCTCAGTTTCAAGGCTTCCAGAGTGGATTGTATTCCTGTTTTAGCTGAACACACTGATTGTACATTTTGCAGACAGAGGATCCTGAGGCTGGGTTGTGCTGTGCAGCTTGTTCCTGGCAAGGAATCGCGTCACAGTGAATGAGAGTTCACATTGCGGCCAAATTATATTTAATCAACACTTGTTATCTGAGAACTGCCTGCATATTGAATGGAGGAGCCAAATTGATGTGCTGAAGGGACTCCAGCAGTTCTCATTTTATATTTCACAATCTTTAAACATATTAAAGCATACGAATATTGTATGGGCAAAACTGCATGAAGGAGATGTTCAGCCATTAACTAGCACAGGGAAAGCTCAATGTGTTGTGTGAAGTACTCATTTCCCGATGATCCTGTGCAGTCTGTGGAAAGCTCTGTAAATGTTGTCACAAACCGTCAGATGTTAGGGTGGGGGTCTCTGCCTGGTCAACAGGACTATGTTTTCTGTTCGCTTTTCCGACACCAAGGTTGTGGCCGGCTGTTCTCATCAGGTATATCCTTGAAGAGCTCGGACCAGTTGATACAATTGAGTGTCTTGCTTGGCTGTTTCAGAGACCATTGAAGAGTTTATCACATGTCTGTGTGTCTTGAGTCACTTTTAGGCCAGACCAGGAAAGCACGGGAGATTCACTTCCTGAAAGTACATTGGGAAGGAGATCGATGTTTACAATCAACATTGGACACAAGATCACTGTTACTGACACCAGATTTTACAGCTCGATATCTGCCCAAGCATTAGCCTGGTCTGTATTAATAATCCAATGACAATTCCACAACAGCACTATCTCCGCATGGGGACCTATTGGAAACCACACTGAGCTGCTTGACAACTCTGTTAAAAAAAGAACTCCAACCAATTTTGACTGTCGTGATGGGACTGATGGGGTGCTCATTGGTCCGATTGTATTTATTCCCCTCTTAGGGAACTGGACATAGCTGAGTAATTTTGCACATTGCCAGGGAGATGTCAGAGTTAGAGCTGGAATGAAACAGCTTCCCCAGGGACACGGCTTGTTGTGTAGCACAACTCTTCAGTCATATTGCAGGAATGGGGTCAGGGCCCATTACCTTTGTCGTATCTACTGTATTCAGCTGTTTCTTCATCTCACGCGCAGCGAATCGAATTAGTTGTGACTATGTGGGCATCATGACAGGGTGAGGTGGATCATCGACTCAACATGTCTGGCTGAGGATAGTGCAGACACCACATAATTGATTTTTACACTAATGAACAGAACGATTCCACTATTTAGAATGGGGATATTTATGGAGTCCTCTCCTCCAGTAACTTGTTTAATGGTCCATCGACTTTTATGCTTATATTTGGCAGGATGACAGAGCTTAGATCAGATTTGTTAATGGTGGAATCATTTCTGCCTCTGTACCAGATGTTAGTTCTGCTGTTTCGAATGTAACCAGTCAATTGTGGTAGCTTTGATGGGTTGTCATCAGGTAAAGGTACACATGGTACTGACCCTGGCATGTTCACCCACACTCAGCACTGAACCATAGATCTGCTTGATGGTAATAGTGTACTGAGAGATTATCCCGAGTGACAGGTTGCAGATTGTCATTGAATACAATTCTGCCTCTGCTGCTGCTGTGATCTACAGCATCAGATGATAACCCAGTTTAAGCTGCAATGTCTACAATTCAATTCCACTGACTGTCCCCCAGTTCACACCGAGGCCCATTCCCCCAACAGCCCTGCATTCACTGACCTACTCTTGTTTCTGGTGCGGCAACCCTTCCATTTTCATATTCTCATTCTGCTGAAATTCTTTCCTTGGTGTCACGCCTCTGAGACAGAGAACCAGAGTTAGTGTTTCAAGTCTAGTGTGAGACTTCTTCAGTACTAAAAATGATTAGAAAATGTGCTTTTAAACCCCGTGCCAGAGATGGGGAATGGGTGACAGGGAAAAGAGAGTGTGACAAAAGATAAATGAAGAGTATGTAAAACGGGGTTTACATTATGATCTAACTGGGGGAAAGGGGTTCTCTCTATTGAGTGCAAGATAAGCAAGACACAAGCACACAAGGCCATAGGGAGGTCAGGAGGGGCTATTTTGACTATATGGTATTATCTAGTTCTGGCCATAGATACGTTTTCATTGTCGAGATCATCACCCCTTTTAGACAAATAAATTCAGGTGCTTGACCTCTTATTGGCACTTGTAAGCGTTTCATGCTGCCTCAGTATTTAATATGGAGAAAGACAAATAACAGTATGAAGTTTGGGCTGAGTACTGTTTTACTGTCATGTTTAATATAGTTTCAAATTTGCAGTACTTATCTTTAAATGTATGTTCTTGAAGTGAGTATCAGATGGAGTGTCGAAGGCTGTGGGGCTAACATTCCAGAAGTTTATGAAATCATGAGAGGCATGGATCGGGTGAATATCCAAGGGTTTTTCCACAGGATGGGAGAGTTCAACCATAGAAGGCATAGGCTTAGGTTGAAAGGGGGAACATTTACAAGGGACACAGAGACAATGTCTTTACACAGAAGGTGGTGTGGAAATGGAATGAACTGCCAGAGGAAGAGTGGTAGATCCATGTACAGCTCCAACATTTGAAACTCATTTGGACAAACATATGAATGGGAAACATTGAGATGCATATGGGCCAAATGAAAGCAGATGGGGCTCGTATAGTTTGGAAAACCTGGCCAGCATGGGCATTGAGGAAAGCTTCACGCAGAGTCAATGTGGTTTCGTGAAAGGGAAATTATACTTTGCCCTGTAAGATCATGCAAACTTTTTCTGGAGATGCCTGAAAATGTAACAAGCGGATTTGATATGGGGGTAGTCTGATAGACAAGAGGCTTTCCAGAGATTTTCCACAGGGTATGACCTAATAAAAGTTCTTACTCAAGCCAGAAGCTCGTCGGATGACGAATAATGTATTAACATGCGATGGTGATTGGTTAACACATCGAAATCGGAGAGTCAGGATTAATGGATCTTTATGATAAATGTGAATCTGCTGGAATACCACACATATCAGTCCGATGGCATCAGTTATTGACAATCTATACTGGCAGCCTGAAGGAGGGAGCTGAGTGCAATATACATCCAAGTTTGTGGATGACACTGAGAATCAAAAGGCAGGCTGTTAGTTAACGGAGAGGACTTCCAGAAAAGGAGCAGTACAAAGAGATTGGAGTCTTCCTGTGTATGAAACATAACGTCAGCATGCTGATGCAGCAAGTAACTAGGTTGGGACATTAGGCGGCTTCCTGGGATGAAATGGTTGACTTACTGAGAACCTCTATAATAGTGAAGCGGTTATTCATTGGGTTTAAATGAATGGTGAGTGATACTGCTGAAATATCCAACACACAGAATGGGCTTGAGAAGGCAGATATTGAGAAGTTGTTTCCATTCCTGGGCAGAGTGTCACACTCGAGGATATAGGTACCGAAAAAGAAGTATCGATTTCAATCTGAGATGCAAAGTGGTGTCTTCTCTCAGAATATGGTGAATGTCTGGAATTCCCTAACCCAGAGAGGTATGGAGGGACACAAGGAGTCGGCAAGAAAGTGGAGTTGAGCCCTGGAGTAGATCAGCCATGTTCTTATTAAATGACAGGGCTAGCTTGATGGGCCGAATGGCCTAATCTTGTTCCTATTTATTAATTTCACATGTTATGCTTTTGGAAAGTAACTGGGTATTTTCCTGGAAGTTGTGTGTACAATGTTGCACTCAGGGAGAGCAGATGATTTGTTTGAGTTAACCCCGGGTGGGGTATGGGGGCTGTATTCCCAGCGAATCTGAGTCTGTAACATGACCAACATCTGGAGCAGAAGTTACAGAGAGGGGAAGCCTGGAAAGAGGGATTTGGGGTGGGTGTCGGTACATGACCCAGCCTAGATTTTCCAAGTATATTTCCGAAACTACACCTCACCATCGGAATGGCCTCGATCTTCCTCTCTGTATCAGGTGCGAAGGACTGAATGGAACATCATAACACAGGGCTGAGGGATACGAATGAGCCATTCGGCCCTTGGACACTACTCCACCAGTAAATAAGTTCGTGGCTCATCTCATTGTGGTCCCAACTACACTTCTCTCTCCATGCGCCATTATCCCTGATTCATCTGTCTATGGGCAATCAGGTGAAACCAAGCTCAATATAATATAAAGATTCAGCCATCCCAAACTTCTGGGAAAGAGAATTCGCGCTTGAATGAATTCCCACTTGGTGAATTTCTCCTAATTCCTGTTCTGACTGAGATTAGATGCAGTTACTGTTTCTTTTTCTAGTCCCACTCCTCCACTGCTCCCAACAAATTTTAAATGTGACCAGGTTAGTGATATGGCTGATCAGAAAGGTCTCAGACTGGGTCAGGTTCAGTGGAAGGAACAAGTCAGGCAGATTTCTTTAGTCAGCCACAATTAACTAAGAGAACTAACGGGTGTGCATGGTGGATCTGTGATTAGCACTGCTACGTCACATCACCAAGGAGCTGGGTTCAATTCCAACCTCGGGCGACGCTCTGTGTGGGGTTTCCTCACAATGCTCCAATTACCCCCCACAGTCGAAAGATATGCAAGTTACAGTGGATTGGCCATGCTAAATTGCCCATAGTGTCCAGGGATGGGTAGGTTAGTCATGGGAAATGCAGGGTCACATGGATAGGGAAGGGCGGGCAGATCCGGAGGGTCAGTGAGGACTTAATGGATGGGATATCCTACTTCCACACTGAAGAGATTCTATAAAAATGACAATAAATTTGGACTATACCCAGTAGGTATCTATCTGATCCACTCTCCTCTAGGTCTCGTATATTTCAATAAGATTACCTCTGTTTCCAAGAGTGACCTGTTAATGCCTTCGTAATATCAGGTACTCATTCCTGGAATACGTGAAGTGAAACATCTCCGAACTACTTCCAATATAATTATATCCTTCCTCAGATAAGGCGACAAAGAAAAAATAATCTCACACTCAGAGCTTGTGTTTTATTTTTGTTTTCTCGGTGTTGTGGGTCTTTGTAACTCTCTTCCCCACAAATCATTGAAGGCAAAGATATTGAATATTTTTGAGGGACAGACAGAAGGTTCATAAATAACAACGGAGTCGAGGATTATCGGGGATTGGCAGGAATGTGCGATCTGAGGGAAAATGTAAACGGTAGTACCAAATGACACGGCTCCAGAACATCCAGGAATATAATTCAAAACTGATGGAAGCTCAATGTATATTCCGATGGATTTAATTCATGAGAGCTCCAGGATTATGTTTTTTCAGGACTTTTCAGTGGCAGTGATTCAGAAAAGAAAATATTGTGATGACATCAAGAGAAGGGTAAAGGAACTCAGGATTCAGTATTCCTTATGACTCCCAACGGTGCTTCGAATTGCTTTGAATGGATCGATGAACTTGTCTGACTCTCCAGCGAAAGCAAAAACTTTGTGGACATTTTAAAGTAAGCTGGATGTTGAGATAATCATGTTTCTCTCTTAAAGAAATTTTGTTGGATTTTTCTGGTATCAACCAGTGTTAAATTATAGTCGGGGATTGGTAGAATACTCACTTTTAACTTCTTCATACTATTACTACACTTTTTCTCTTTCTTTGCTTGTGTCTGGGGTGCGGCTCAAGCTGAAGCGAGGTACGAATGTGGTTGTGATGATTAAGTGCGCACCTATTAATTGTTATCAATTGCCCTTGATGCCATATTGGAAGCGGGCAGAAGATAAAGTTTTGTGATATGTAAGCATTTCCATTGGGTGGGGTGATAGGGGGGAGTTGAGAAAACTCTATCAAGTGTCATTGGTACTTCGGATTTTGTTTCGTTCTTTTTTAATGTTTTTAGCTTTGGAAAGTTTTTACTGCTTGTTAGTTGCAGTAGTTTTAGTTTGTACAGATTTAAGATCGATGAGTCTTTTGTCATCAATGCTTAGCGATGTGTAATTCGATATGAAACTCTCTCGAGTTCAAATGTTGCTCCAGTATGTTATGGATAATGATGTGCTAAAACGGTGTACCTGGAACATTAAGGGGAGCCATCTGCCATTCAAGAGGCAAAATGTACTTTATCGTCTTACAAAAGAGAGAGTGAATGTTGTCCTATTGCAGGAGATGCACCTTGATTACAAGGAACGTTTGATGGTACAGCAGGGAGGGTTTGATCGGGTTTATTTCTCATGTTATTATACTAAGAGTGGGGGAAATTCATAATGGGTAGGAATAATCTTTCATTTAAATTACTAGATTATATTAAACACCCATGGAAGGATCGTAATCCTCAAAGCCTTGAACTATGGGAATTAATACATTATTTTGAATATTTATTGCCACCCGGTGCACCCTCTCAAGCTCCTGGAAGATGCCTTTCCCAAATTAAGTTATCTTGCATCGTGGCACATTATTGTAGAAGGAAATTTCGACTGTCTTATGGCCCTACTGTCGACAGAATGTCCAAACGTCCCTCAATATCCTCGTTATAATGTAAGCAATTAGTGGATTTGTGTGCAGAACTAGAGCTGGTGGATGTCTGGAGGCAAATCTGCCTCACAAGTAGGGATTTTATTTTCTTCTTTAACCCGCAGAAATTGCACTCGAGGGTTGATCTCTTCCCCATCCCTGCAACAATCTTAGATTCGGTGGCATCCTGCGCAATTAGGAATATTATCCCAACATACCTGCCCCAGAAGTGGGATAGAAGTCACATAAGATTATGTTGTATGCAGATGGTCTGATGTTTTTGTCAAATCCCGCAATTTATGTAGCTCACGTGATGCAATGCATTAATTCGCTTGTCACTTTTTCGGGCTTTAAGATTAATTTTACAAATTTGGAGGCCATGCCTATGGGAGATCTTGGGAAAATACATGATGTTGAGGGCAAATACTGGTTTCCTTTTAAATGGTCACGGGGGTAGGGTGGGGAAGGACCCTATTTCGGTATATTCATTTAATCCGTCTTTGATCATTAATTTAACGTGAACTATGTCGATATGTTTAACAAAATTAAACAAGACCTTCAAAGATGGGAGGCAAATCCAATATCCTAGCTAGGTCAGAAAGCTGTTCTTAAAATGAATGTCCTTCCTTATTTGCTGCATCCCTTGTGAATGCTTCCTTTGATGTTTCCCAGACAGATATTTAGGAGACTTTATGGCTGGTTTATCTCTTTTATTTGGCACAATAAGCGACTTTTTATCAAGCTGACCAAATTGCAACTACCCCACAGATTGTGGGGAGTAGATCTCCCAGATTAACGCTATCAATTAAGATATTTTTTATCCCATGTTATTGCCTGGGACGCTGAGGACTCAGGGTCAATACTGTGAGATATTGAACCCTCTCAGGTAAAGTGAATCCTGATTAGTCTGTTTTTCTTAGCTAAAGTGACAACATTTAAGAAACATTGTCATAACCCAATAGTTATCAATACTGTTAAAGCAAGAATGACAATGCATCAGATTGAGGGCAATACAGCCAAAACCATGTTTCTTACCCCTATAATTGGTATACCGGGTTGTCATCCTGGGATAATAGATTCCAGGTTTAAACTGTGGGCAGCAAGGGGTGGGCTTTGCTTGAGTGATTTAGAATTCGTAGAATCCCTACAGTGTGGATACAAGCCCTGGGTCCAGCAAGTCCACTTCAACCCTCTGAAGAGTAACCCACCCAGACCCATTTCCCTACCATCCTGTATTTACCCTGACTAATGCCTAAACCTACACATCCCTGAACACTACGAGTGATTTATCAATGGTTAATTCATCTAACCTGCACATCTTTGGACTGTGGTAGGAAACCCACACAGACACGGCGAGAATGTTAACTCCACGCAGCCAGTCACCCAAGACCAGAACCAAAGCTGAGGCCCTGGTGCTGTGAGGCAGCAGCGCTAACCACTGAGTCACCACGTGTTATTTGATGGAGAAATAATGACATCATTTGATCAAATAACTCGTACGTATGGACAACCTAGTAGAGACCTCTTCTGCTTTTTTTTTTCAAGTCAGCGATTTGACTTTTAAAAAAGCACACTTTTAACAGACTCTTACAGATCCGATAGAGGGAAGAGGGTGCCTATTGCTCAGAATACACTCTCTGTCAGTACCCTCTATCATTCGTTGGAGAGTGTTCCCTCAGACAAGCCTGTGCATCTTTGTGATGTCTGCGAGAGAGAGTTCAGAACACTTCGGAGACATGGGATGATATTTGTGAAAATGCTCAAAGGATTTTGATCTGTAGTAGGACCCTTTCCATGCAGTTGAAACTTCTTCATAGAGTCTATCTGACCCCAAATTGTCTCTCAAAATGAAACGTGGGATTACCTTCATGTCCTAAATGCTGAATGACTACAGGCACTCTTACTCATTGCTTGTGGTCCTGTTGCAGGCTTCATTTATATTTGAGCACTGTGGTAGGTGTGACAGAGTGGGTATTGCGGACTGAATTGGAGATGGATCTGGTTTCTGTTTTCCTGGATCTGCCCAGGGTAGTTTCCACAGATTGAACAAACAGGTCCAGTTAACCCCTTCCTGACATCACTTTTCACGTCCCAATAAAAGGGAACATTTACTCGGTGTGGGTGGAATGGATGGGCATTGCTTAGGGATGGACCATTAAGCTTTCAATATTCTTATTGTTTCTTCCGTGTATATGGCAGTAGAGCAACAACACTGCAGGACTGTGTACATTACGTATTGTTTATAACAGACAACAGTGGAAAAATAACAGACCAGCTGCATAAGATGACTGTTGGGCTAATTTCCAGAGACAATAAACCAGTGTATATGTTTATTGCCCATTGACTTTGTGTAATGTTGCTCCTGGTTTTATGTGCACTGTTGTCAAATTCTTCCATAACCTTGGGACATCATTCAGAGCTTCGAGATTGCTGTGCAGGAACAGATATAAGTAATTCTGTCCCCATGACCATGTTACAAAGGGAGAGGGGGAGGACATTCGGTCTCTCAAGTCTGTTACAGAGGGACAGGAGGAGGGCATTCTGCTTCTTGAGCCTGTTATTCAGTATCCATTTGTTGTAAATTACTTATGGTGAAGAATACATCGAATATAAATTTTAAAGTTTTAAGTTTAGTCAGGCCAACTTTGAACGTTTTATGTTGGCACTTTGAAAATCTGCTTCGGAGAAGCTATTGGCATGAAAGTGGGAGGCTTCACAAATGAGTTAGATAGTCTAGCGTCTGCATATTCCTGTCTATGAGCAAGGTAAGGCTGGTAGGTGAAGGGAATGCTACATGGCGAGCAGAATTGAGGCTTTGTTCAAGAAAAGGCGGAAGCATATGATAATACATACAGTAGGGATCAAGTGAATCCATCGTGGAATACCAGGGATGTAGGCTAATACCCAAGAGGGAAATCAGGAGGGCAAAATGGGGACATAAGATATCTTTCCAAAATATGGTAAGGAATAATCCAAAGAGATTATGCAAATACATTAAGGTCAAAATAGTAACTAGGGAGAGAACAGGACCCCTTAAATATCAGCAACTGACCAATGTGTGAAACTACAGGAGATCAGTAAGATACTAAATAAATATTTTGCATCAGTATTTATCGGAGAGAAGGATATGGAAGGTAGAGAACTTAGGGAAATGAATGGTGATATCTTGAAAATTGTCCGTATTACAGAAGATGAGAAGCTGGATATTTTAAAATGCATAAAGGTGCATAACTCCCTCTGACCTTTTAAGTAACTCTTGTACAGGCACATGGATTTTAGTACAATGATGGGCATGAAAGTTAGTCTGACCTTAGAGTAGGATAAAATGCCGGTACATCAACAGCTCAAAGGCCTGAGCTGATCCATGAACTGATCCATGAACTGATCAGGTGTACCCCAGAATGTATTGGGAAGCTAGGGAAGCAATTGTTCGAACTCTGGCTGAGATACTTGTATCATGGACAGTCACAGGGAAGTTGTGTCATTGTTTAAGAACAGTTCGGAAGGAAAAACCAGGAAACTGAGGACAAGTGGGATGGATGTCATTGGTGGGAAACTTGTTGGAGAGGATTCAGAGGGACAGCATTGACTTGTTTGGAAATGTAAATTCAGATTAGCGATAGTCAACATGACTTTGCATATGGGAAATCCTGCCTCACTAATTTGATTTAGCGTTTTGAAGAAGTGACGAATAAGATTGATGAAAGCACAGAAATAGAACTGTGGAATATAATATGGACTTTAGTAAGGCATTCAAAAAGGTTCCGCATGGCAAACTGGCTAGCATGGTGAGATCAATGGAATACAGGGAGAGTTCGAGGTAATTGGTCGAAGGCAATAGAAGAAGGTAATGTTTGTGAGCTGTGTTTTTTGGACTGGAGGCCTGTGATCCGCAGTGTGCCACAAGGTTCTAACGCATTTTGTCATCGCATATAAATGAGTCGGATATGAATACAACAGGAATGGTTAGTGAGTTTGCAGATAACACTAAAATTGGTGAGGTAGTGGACAGTGAAGATGGTTAACTCAGAGTAAAACAGGGCCCTTATCAGATGGGCTAAATGGCCAAAGAGTTGCTGATGGATTTCATGTTAGACGAACGGAAGGTGTAGCATTTTGTTGAGGCAAATTGTGTTCGCACTTATAGATAGGATCCTGGGAAATGTTTTCAAACACAGACAGCTACATAGAAATTATAGAATCCCTGCAGTGTAGAGCCAGGCCATTTGGCCCATCGAGTCCACACTGACCCTCCAGATAACATGCTGACCAAAATACTCATGCGTTACCCCGGTAACTCTACATTTCCAATAGACAATCTGCCGAATCTGCACATCCCTGGATACTGCGGATCAATTTAGTGCGGTCACTGAAACTAACCTGTACATTTTTGGGCTGTGAGAGGAAAACCAAACGCCCAGAGGAAACTCACGCATACACAGGGAGAAGGTGAAAACCCCTCACATAGAGTCACCAAAGAGTGGAATCAAATCGAGGTCGTTGGTGCTGTAAGGCAGTATTGCTCGCCACAGTGGCACTCAATGACCAGCTGCGAGAGAAACTGTATCCTCCCACTTTCTCTAGATCTGCCACATCTGTTCAAATGATGTCAAATTCCAGTGCAGTGCTTCCGACAAGCCCTCCTTTATCTCCACCCAGGATTCACATTCTGAATGATAGGGCCTTAAGCTGTGACTGACACATTGCCTGCTCTTCTGCCCTCACCCCTTCCCCTTCTTCCCAGATCAAGTTGTCCATTAATACTGCAGCATGCAAGATAATTGATTATATAAAATAAAACAAAGAGCTGCATATACTGGAGATCGAAAACACAAACTGTTCTGATGAAGAATCCCCAAATTAAAAATGTTGACTCATTCTCTTCCTACAGAGGATTAGGAAGAAGTGAATTCTGAAATGAATTCCTGATGAAGGGCTTATGACCGAAACATCGACTTTCCTGCTCCTTGGATGTGCCCTGACCTACTGTGCTAATCGAGGGCCAAATGTTCGACTTTCTTCCTTTAAATGGTACCAGACCCGTCGAGTTTTGCCTGAAAACACTGGTATATCTTACTTCCTGTTTAGAACGCACACATTTTTTCCCTGCAGCATACACATCTCCCACCAGTGTTTGCTTGTACTTCTTGTTTATAACCTCCATTCAAATTGTTTCTTTGTAACCTGATTGCTGGGGTGAGATGAATGGTAGATTCAGCAAGATCTTTCCCGGGGCCTTTCTTGACGTCACAAAACCTCGCTGCACTTTGTTCGAAAAATATGTGAATTGGGAAGGCAGAGAAGGTTATGGGCCAAGTGCAGGGAAATGGGGTGAATGTGGACGGACATTTTGGTTGGTATGGATCAGTTTTGGCTGAAGGGCCTGTCTCCGTGCATGACTGCAAATAAAAGTGGTTTTGGGTATCGACAGAGCCGGTGAGATTGAGCAACGATGTCATGGAAGGGTATGTTCACAGGTTTCAGAATGCTGTGATATAGACATTTCGATAGAATCCGGGAAAATAAGCCCGAATTACCAGGAATGATGGTGAACAGAATATAGGTGTGAGTTCAGATGATGGAGAGTTTTGGATGAGGATTTGTTCTGCAGCTCTGTAACTGTGAATGGGGTCAGCAGAGTCTTCAACTCATCCGTCTGAATCTAACAATAATTTATCTTTGAGTGATTTTCATTGACTGTAACATGGGGGTTGTCTGCACGAGGCTGAGCTAGTTTGCTGGTGCTATCTTATCGAACTCACCTCATTAACTACCCACCCTACCCCATGGTGTCCCTCTCATTCAATGCCAGCCCGATTCTCCAACCCATCATAGTTGGAGGTACCCACCATCGCCCGGATGCCCGTGGATATTCTGTGATCCCTGGCACTGGTGGCATCTTTAAAAGTACAATGGGCACTCGATTGAGCTTTCCTCAATTTGGAGCTGCCATGTACAGTTTACCCAGAGTACAGCAGATAAGGGTCAATTACACCACGGTTTGTCAACTGGGTCACAGATATCCTGGTGAATGGGTTAGTACATCTCTTCCCAGAGTGGGCCACACCACCAGACCCACCGAGCATGATCTGAAGTCATCACCCAGCTCAGTACAGTATCTGAGATCTGTAGCAATGTCCAGCAATACAGGAAAAACATCGATGACATTCCCCACTCTGTGAGCATAAGGGTCATTGTATGCTCTGTGGTCCCTCACACTGAACGTATGCCTCGTCCAGCACCAACACCCGAACAAGGCTCATGCTCCGCTACTCTCACTCCTGAATACAGCAGCCCGCCCCCCTCCCCCCCGTGTCTCTTGCCTTTGTAATATCCCCACAGATTGTAGTATGCTCTGGAGAATGCTGATTATGGAATGTTCCAGATAATGTTTCAAATAGTTCCCAGTTTCAGGAAAATGGCAGTGCCCCAGTATGTAAAACATTAGGTGAAGGAACAGAGCGGTTTTTTTAATCACATGCAATTAAAATCCATAATGAGTCCATTCAGCCCGTCAAATGTGCTGTACTTTCTAATCTTGGTTTCTTCAAGCATGTGTTCGGCAGGAATTTCCCTTGGGGACCAACCCTCCAAAAATATGTTCCATCAGCTTTTTTACTTTCATGCAATGGTAAGGATGCTTCACACAGACCAATCAAAAATGTACTTATATTTTCTAGTTATCGCTATCTAATCACAATTAGTAATGCTGGTTATTTCGCTTGAGTCACCTGTTTACATTCAACCAAAAATAGCATCCAATCAACTGTCTCGTTATTAATATAATTTCCAACAGAGACTGTATTTTTCGTCAGCCATTATCTTGACCGTTATCTGAATTGTACCTTTTTTTCCTTCTTATCAGAGTTTATATTTTACTTTGACTTTGGCTATTTCTATCAAAGCAGTTACACAGTCTTGCAATCTGTAGGCTGGATGGCTGGCTTGTGATGCAGAGCTAAGCCAACAGTGCAGGTTCCATTCCCCACACAGACAGAGGTTGCCACGAAGGGGACACCCTCTCAACATCATCCTTTCACCCGAGGTGTGATGACCCTTACCGTAAACCATAATTTGTGGTCTCACTAATGATAAAATCGTCCTTTGGTACTCTATTCTGTCCATGTTAACATTTTATTTTTTTCAAAAATATTTTTATTCAGAGAAACTCGTTTTAATGTTCAATGAACCAATAATACCCAACTCAAAAAGCAATGCAAATGAACACAATTACACTTATGTGCATGTAGATAAAAATAAAAACAAAGTAAATCAGTGGACTGAAGAAAAATTAAAAAAAACGAATAGTAGAACTCAGTGTAAGAAAACTATAGGTCTCAACCTTCAAGAGCATTAACTAATACACGTTCATTTGTTCGTATTTCTTCCTCTCTGGGCATTAGATTCATTAGTCAAATTCGTCATAGCTCTATAAAAGTCCTTATTAGTGTGGCAGATCAGCCTGTATCTTGGTAATTCAAAAAGGCTGTCATGTCTTGTAAAAATCCTCTATTTACTGGTGCAACATACCTTTAAAAAATTCCAAAGGGCTATGCTCCATGACGAGGATACGACAACGCAATAGACTCAGAGGTTTTCAGACGCCTAACACAACATAACATTTTTGTAAACACAGGGAGTGTATTGAAGTACCTTTTCCAATACACATCTGAGTAATGTAGACAGGGCAGCCCAAGGAAAAGGGAACCCTGAGCCATCTTCAATTCCGTCCCCAAGATCCTCTCCATCCCACTGAACACACGGCTCCTATAGCGCTGGTGGAAGGTCAACAAGCAACGAATAAAAGTGTCCATAGTCATTCTGTATTTAAGACATACTCCCATCTTGAATTTTGAGAGGGGGTGTCGGGCCAGATAGACTCTGTGACGAATCTTCAACTACATGGCAAGAATCTTCTTACAGATCGAAATACTTATTGCATTTTCACAAATGACCTAAGAGATCTGAACTCCCAACTCTCTTTGCAGACCTCAGAAAGGCACAAAGTCTTGTCTGAGGGGCAACTCTCCAACAAATGATAAAGGGTACTGACAGAGAGTGTGTTCTTAGCACTAAGCACCCTCTTCTCTGTATCAGATCTGTACGGGTCTGTTAAAAGCGTGGTTCTCTTTGGAATAACATCTCTGATCTGATAAAAAAAAATAAAACAGAAGAGATCTCTACTCGGTAGTCTATAGTTACGATTTATTTGATCTAATGACATCCTTGCTTCTCCCTCAGATAAACCATCAAAGCCAGATACACCCACGAGTTGCCCACAGTTTAAACATGGAATCCAGTATACCCGTCGGAAACACGGTGCACCACATTTTGGGGTAAGAAATGAGGTTTGGCTGTATTGCCCTAAATCGGACACATTGCCCTCCCTACTTTAAAATTATTGATACTTTTTGGGAAATGGCAATACTCCATAAATGTCCTCATTTTGTCTATGAATAGCAGACTAATAAGGGAGCACTTTGCCTGAGAAGCTTCAATATATAACCACATTGACGCCGAGGCCTGACTAACATCGGGTAAAGAAGAGCTTTTTTGATAGCTTTTAATATTCGGGAGATTTACTCCCCTCAAACTGTGGTCTCGTTGTAATTTGGTTAACTTATGATGGTCGCTTATGGAGACAAATCAAAGAGCTACATCATTCATTTAGTCTCCTAAATGTCTTTCTGGGAAACATCAAAGAAAGCATTCACACGGTGTATAGCAAACAAGGGAGGGAATTCATGTTAATAAGAACAATCGGATCTAGCCAGGATATTGGAAGTGCTCCCATATTCGAAGGTCTTGTCTAATCTTGTCTAACAAATGGACAAACCCCACAATAAATATAAGTTCAAATATAGCATTAACGAATACACCTAAATAGGGAACATCCTCATTACCCCCGGGACCATTGAAAAGGAAATCAGGATTCTCCCACAGCATCAGTTATTTCCCTGAGTTCGCCCAAAGACATGTCCCCGGACGTTGTAAAATCAATGGCGTATCCGAAAAAGGCATCAAACGAACTTATGCATTGCATGAGGTGAGGTACCAAAACTGTGGGATATAACAAAAATTTAAGACCGTCATCTGCAGACAATGTAATCTTACATGACTTCCATCCCACTTCTAGGGCAGATATGTTGGGGTCCCTGCAAATGGCCTTCGCCAGTGGCTCAATCACCAACGTAAGCAACACTGTTGAAAGGGGATAACCTCGTCGACTGCCGCTAGAAATATTAATTTTACAGGATCGCAAACAGAGGATCACTTTCAAGGACCCTCACCCACTTTACAAAAACTTTGCCTCGGTAAATCATTCTAACGTATGGAAGAGATACAGTTATTCAACCCAAGCAAACGCCTTCTCTGCATCTAAAGAGATCATTATTACTTTTATAATTTGCTGTTGACACACTTGGATCATATTGAGGAATCTAACATTGTTGGAATATCTGCAGCCTTTTATAAGCTGGTTTGGTACACTTTGTCAATGGAACGATAAATAGTTACCATCCTTAATATAAGGGACTCAGACAGAATTTTGAAAGCAACATTTAGAAGTGAGATGGGCCTATAGGAAGCACAATCTTTCGGTGTCTTCCTATTCTTAAGAATAAGCGAAATATGAGCCTCTCTTAAGGATGGTGGGAGGCAGTCATGACTGTGTGAGTGACTAAAATGGTAAGCATCGACCCTGACAATAGGTTTATAAATTCCTCATAAAATTCACGTGGACATCCGTCAGGACTGGGCGCCTTTCCGCCCGGAAGCAGCTTTTCACCCTCCAGCACTGACAATGGTGCATTAAGGCAAGACACTTATTTGGGGGTCACCCCTGGAACATCCAAGTTCTTGAAGAAAGATTCTATCTTGATCCATCTATCCTCATAATGCTCAGTCTGATATATTTCGGAGTAAAATCTCCGAAATACTGCTTTAATCTTTATGGGATCGCAGGTCAGGGTTCCAGTACCTTCCCAAATTGAATAATGGCTGTGGGGCTCTCTTTTTCCTCGCAAGGTCGGCTAAATACTTGCCGGCTTATCACCATGCTCAAACAGTCTTTGTTTTGCAGAAGTAAGTTCCTTCTTGGCTGTCTGTGTGAGCGTGGAATTCACTGCAGACCGAAGCGTTGTGATCCTCTGCAGCCTAACCACCGGGGGTCTATCACAGTATGCCCTCTCGGCTGCCTTCAACCGTGCCTGGAGCAAGCGTTCCTGCTGCCACTTCTGTTGCATCCTAAGGAATAATTATTCCTTTGGCATAAGCCTTAGCAATTTCCCATAGAATGGATGGGTTACTGGTTGAATCTGAATTAATGACTAAGAAAGTTCTGAATTCATTACAGAAGTACTCAATGAACTACCTAGCCTTCAGAATAAAGGGATACACTCGCCGGTGTCTCGAATCTATTATATTGCCCTTAATCTTAATCAATACTTATGGTCAGAAATGGTAATATTCCCAAATGTATAGAACACGACTGAATCGAAGATTGCTGCAAGGTGAGGAAGAAATCAACACTAGTGTGGCATTTCTGCGGGGTTAAAGAAGAAAGAAAAAATCCTATCGATGAGGTGGATCTGCCTCCATACATTCGTGGCAAAAGACATGAATTTAATGCAGTGTGTCAGGGGGCAATAAACATTCAAAATATCGCTTTCTTCCCCAAATATCTTTGAGGGTTATGATCCTCCCGTGGGTGTCTAATACAATCTAGTAATTTAAATGAAAGATTCTTCCTCACCAGTATGGATTCTCCCCTATTCCTATTATTAAAAGACGAGAAATAAACCCGATGAAACCCAACTTGCTGTAATGTCAAATGTTCCTTGTCATCAAAGTGCATCTCCTGCAATACAACAATATCCACCCTCTCCGCTTGAGGAGGAGAAATTACCTTTTCCCTCTTAACTGGCGATTGGCTCCCCTTAATGTTCCAGATACACCATTTAAGCACGACATTAGCCATTACACACTGAAACAATATTTGAAATCTAGAGAGGAAGAACCCGAATTACAAATCACTGAGCACCAACGAAAAAAGGATCATAGAGCCTAGAAAGACATACAAACTGAAGCTACTACAACTAACAAGCTCTCAAACGTTTCAAAACTAAATACATACAAAAAAAAAGAAGGATACAAAATGCCAATGGCACTCAGGAGGGGCATTTACCCCCCGCCGACTTGGGGCATTTGCACGTCACAAATCTTTATCTTCTCCCCCATTATCAATACTGCATCCAGGGCAATTAATCACAAACATCGGGATTGAACTGCCCTTAGGTAGGGATTCCTTCATCACGATCACCTTCGTAACTCCCTCCAGCTTGAGCCGAACCCGACACACAAACTAAGCAAGAGGGAAAGATTAGTAATACTAATGAAGAAGTTAAAAGTGTGTACTCTACACATTCCCGATTATAATTTAACACTGCTTAATACCAGAAACATTCAACAAACTTTCTTTTAATGAAGATAAACAAGATTATCGCTTTCCATTAAAGCATCCAGCTTACTTTAAAGTGTCCACAAAGTTTTCGCATCCTCTGGAGAGTCAGTGGATCTATTGAAAGATCCACCAGTGCGTGGATCTATTGAAAGCATACAGAGCACCGCTGGGTTCATTAAGGTATTATGAATCTCAAGTTCCCTTAATCTTCTCTTGAATTCATCAAAAGATTTTCTTGTATGAATCACTGCCGCTGAAAAAACCTGGAAGAACATAATCCTGGAGCCCTCCTCTGGTCCTTTCCCTTTGTTCTGGAAGCTTCCATAAGTCTTTTTTGTCCTTGCAACTATGTAATCGCACAAGGACAGGGTGAGGGCGTTGGTCTGAGCCTGACCTATGCACCGTAACCCGATGAACTTTCACACTCTTCACCCGTCCCTCTTCAACTTCGAAGTGAAGGAATCACTGCAGCCAGTTCTCGAAAAAATCTCACTGGCTGATCAGCTTTATCCGGTCCAGCAGTTTGGTGCTCGACCTCATCCGATCTGTTTCCAAGGCTTTCAAGTTGCTGCTCATGTTTTTGGAGCACTGCTGAGAGTGGTTCTATCCTCCTGCTGAATTTTATTTCAGTCTTGGCTTCAACCATTTCAGGTAACTTGGTGAACTCGGTGACCAAGGCCTGGTGGGTTACTTGGTCCATTGAATGAACAGAGGGGGTTACAGGTGCGGCCACAAGCATGCTGAAAGCTTCTGACCGGTGCGCTGCGTTTTGGGACTTACTCGATCCTTCTCCATGTTTTGTCATTTCCACTTGACGAAACGGGATTAGTAAGGATTCTATTGCTCTTTTAGTGTTGAGTTGTAAGTAAATGACTGTGGTGTGGTGGGGTAGAGCATTACTGTGATGCAGAGATCTGCAAAGCAGACCTTTCAGATTGCTGCCATCTCGTTTCCCACTTAAAACTTTATCGATGTTATCATTTCGCTTAATTCCTGGATATTCTGGAGCCGTGTCATTCGGTACCACTGTCTACATTTTCCCCAACACTGCACATTGCTGCCCACTCCTCGATAATCCTTGACTCCTTTGTGATTCGTGAACCTTGCCTCAAAAGTATTCAATACCTCTGCCTCGAATGGTCTGCAGGGAAGAGTGTTCCAAAGGTTCACTACACCCTGAGAAAACAAAATAAACCGACTCATCAGTGTGTGAGATTAGTTTTATTTTTGCATTCTTATCGGAGAAAGGATATAGTAACACTGGAAGCAGTTCAGAGATGTTTCACTTAATTTATTCCATGTATGAAGTGTTGATATTATGGGGTCTTTAACAGGTTACCCTTGGAACGAGAGCTGATCTTATTGAAATATACAAAGCCTTGAGGCGAGTGGATCAGGTGTATACTGACTGGGAGTTTGCATAGCCCAAACTTGATGCCGTTGTCATTAAACCCCTACAGTGTGGAAGCAAGACATTCGACTCATCGAGTACACACCAACGCACCAAACAGTATCCTACCAGACCTGTCCCCCTACCCTATCCATGTAACCCTGCATATCCCATGACTAACCCACTTAACCTACACATCCCTAATCAATCAAACTAATGCTGCATACCTTTGAACTTTGGGAGGAAACTGGCGAACTGGAAGAAACCAACACAGACAGGGGAAGAATGTTCAAACTCCACATAGAGTTTCGGACGAGGTTGGAATTGAGCTCAGCTCCATGCTGATATAAGGCAGCAGTGCTGACCACAAATCTAACATGCTGCTCCGTTAGCCCTATTAGTTACCTGCGGCTGATGAAAGAAATCTGCCTGACTTGTTCCTATCACTAAACCTGACCTAATCTGAGACCTTTATCATCAGTCATATCACCAAGCTGATTACATTTAAAATTTATAGCGAGCAGTGGCGGTGGGGGACTAGAAAAGGAACCAGTGACACCCTCCATCCTCAGTCAGAAACGGAGTGAGGAAAAATTCACGAAGTGGGATTTCACTCAAATGGGAATTCCCTTTCCCAGACGTTTTGGATGGCTGAATCTTTATATTATATCAAGGCTGGCTTTGTCTGATTTTCCATAGACAGATGAATCATGTGCATGTAGAGAAAAGTGCAGCTGGGACAACAATGAGATGAGCCATGACCTTATTTACTGATGGAGTAGTGTCAAAGGGCCGACTGGCCCACTCGGGTCCCTCAGTCCTATGTTCTGATGTTCCATTCAGCCCTTCAGACCTGCTACATACATCCAGATCGAGGCTACGCCAATGGTTGGTGTAGTTTCGGAAATTCACTTGAAAATTCAAGGCTTGTTCAGAAAGTGACCCCTAGCCGGCAATCCCATTTTCCAGCCGTCCCCACTCTGTAACTTCTGCTCTGGAATTGCTCTGAATGCAGCTCCCATATCCCATCCAGGGTTGCCTCAGGCAAATTTTCTCCTCTCCCAAATGCAGCATTGTACAACACGACTTCCAGGAACAAAAAAAAACAATTACATTCCAAAAGCATAACATAAAAACGTAAGAAGTAGGAACATGAGTCGCCTATTCGGCCCCTCCAGCCTGAACTCTCATTCAATAAGAACATGGCTGATCTACTTCCTGGTTCAACTCCACTTTCCTACCAAATTCCTTGTATCCGTCCACAACTCTCTGCGTTTGGGAATTCCAGATATTCACTACCTTCTGAGAGAATACATCATTTTTCACCTCAGATTAAAATCGAAGTTCCTTATTCGGTATCTACCGCCCCGAGTTCGAGACTCAGGGGAAACAACTTCTCAGCATCTACCTTGTCAAGCCCCCTCTGTATCTTGTATATTTCAGTAATATCACCCTCATTCATTTCAATCACAATGAATATTAGCCTCACCATTTTAGATGTATTCAATTATTCAACCCTTCCATCCCAGGAAGCTGCCTCATGAACCAACCTGATTACTTGCTGCATCAGCATGGTGATGCTATGTTTCATACACAGGAACACTCAAATCCCTTTCTACTGCTTCTTTTTTGGGAGTCCGCTTCATTAAATAGCAGCCTGCATTATGGTACTCAGTGTCATCCAAAATTCGGATGTATTTTGCACTCAACTCCCGCCGTCAGGCTATCAGTATAGATTGTAAATAACTGATGCCATCGGCCTGCTATTTGTGGTAATCCAGGAGATACGTCTTTATCATAAAGATCCATTAATCGTTCGTCTCCGATTTCTATGTGTTAAGCAACCATCATCCCATGCTAATATATTATTCATCGTACAACGAGCCTCTGTCTTGTGTCAGAACGTTTATTTTGTGATACCTTGTGAAAAATCTCTGGAAAGCCTCATGTTGACCAGTTCCCTTTATCAAATCAGCTTGTCACTTTCTCAGGGATTCCTGATGAAGGGCTCCTGCCCGAAACATTGATTTCCTGCTCCTTGGATGCTGCTTGACATGCTGTGCTTTTCCAGCATGACTCTAATCTGAACATTCTCAGGGATCTCCAAAAAACAATGTGTATGATTTTGCAGAGCAAAAATATTTTCCCCTTCACAAAACCATGGCAACTCTGCATTAAGCTTTTCTAAGTGGCCTGCAATTCCTTCCTTAATAACAAGCTAGAGCAGATTCCCAGCAATAATGCTTAGGCTAAATTGTTCCTGCCTTCTGCCTCATTCCTTTCTTGAAGACAGGCGCCATATTTGAGGTTCTCCAGTTTCACTGGAACACTCCTGTAATCCAGAGAGTTATGGAATATTTCACACAGTGCAGCTAGTCACTCTGTGACAACTTCTTTTAAAATTAACTATGAACTACTGCTGACCTGTCTACTCATTCTTATTTGTTAGATATAAACCTTGTTCCTTTTGTTAGAGACAGTTAAAGAGCTTCCCTTTAAAGAACTACAATTTTGTTTATACCTTTGACATGCTTACTGTACGTTCCCCATAAGGAGTTATTTAAATCCTGACTCGCCGATTTCTATGTATTAAGCAACCATACTCCCATGCTAATGTATTAATCATCATACTACGAGCCTCTGTATTGTGTCAGAACGTTTATTTCGTGATACCTTGTGAAAAAAACTCTGGACAGTCAGTAAATTATCTGCCTGTTACCTGTGGCCAGTTCTCCAGACACACCCTCCTAATGGCTCAATGTACTTTCCTCAGTTCGCTTCTGCTTCAGCTCCCACACACACATCTTCAAGCGTTTTTTTAATGTAGACTGAAAAGCTCATGATGCTTGTTTTTATATTTCTTGCCAATTTATTGTATCATATATTTTCGTACATTTTCCTCACTTTCTAGATCCATACAGTCATATCGTGCACAAACAGACCATTTGGTCCAACTTGTCCATGATGGCCAGGTTTTCTAAACTAAACTCATCCCATCTGCTTGCACTTGGCCCATCTGGCTTTAAATGTTTCGTGATCATATGTTAGCCCAAATGTCTTTGAAATATTGCTGCTGTACTTGCATCTACCACTGTTCTTCTGGCAGATCATTCCATACATACATCACCATCTGTGCAAAACAAAGTTGTCAGTTTGTCCCTTTCAAGCTTCCTCCCTTCCACTTTAAAACTATGCATTTGTGTTTGAACTCCCCGATCCTTCAGAAAAGGCCTTCGCTAATCACTCTATCTATGCCTCCAATGATATTATAAACTTCTCGAATGCCACCCGTCAAACTCGTACACTCCATCTGATACTAACTTCAAGATCAAACGTTGAACGATAAGCACCGCAAATTTGAAAGAATATTAAAAATGACAGGTAAAGAAAACAACCCAAACTGTTAGTTTTGCTGTATGTTACAAAACTAAGGCAGCATGAAACTCTTACACGTGTTAATAAGAGGTCAAGAACCTGCATTTTCTTATGTTAAGGCAGTGATGATGTATGCTGTGAAAACGTATAGATCTAGATGTATTATTACCACATGGTCAACATTCTCCCTCCTGTTCTCCCTATGGCCTTGTGTGGTTGTGTCTTCTTTAGCTTACACTCAGTTAGAGAGAACCGCTTTCCCCCATTCACAACTTAATTTAAACCTATTTTGCATCATCTTCTCGTTCACCACTGCTAATAGCCCGTTTATCTTTTTCCACGCCCTCTTTTCCAAGTCACCCATCCCCGAACTCGAGCAAAGGATTAAAAAGCCCAGTGTCCGACCTTTTTCAGTTCTGAACAACTCACATTGGACTTTTAACGCTGACTCTGTTTCTCTGTCTCTGAAGATTCTGCCAGACCTGCTGGGTTTCTCCAGAAACGAATATGCACCGCACAAATTAAAGAAATAGCGAAGGATACTGGAATTAAAAACAGAAAAATTGCTGGAGAAACTGAGAGCTTCGTAAAAGGGTCACTGACCCGAAAGATTAATTCTACATTCACTACAAAAGACGTACGCAAACCTGCTTTGTTTCTTCAGCAATTTCTGTTATTGCACAAGTTCCAATGACGAGTGTGAAAGCTCAAACGCCCTGCCCAACACGGAGCGCAGTACACTGTGAACTGAAAGATAACGCAAAGTGCACACATTCATTCCCTCAGAAACTGCATAAGGCTGGTGTCACTGACACCACAGAGTTCTTAATCATGGTCAGGGAGAAAACCAGATGGAAATGGTGTCAATTCAAAAGCAGAAGATGGCATTACGAGAAAGGAAATGATTCAGGTGAATATGTTAAAGAGTTTGAGTAATGTAACAAAATGCAAGCAGGACACCAAGGAGAGCCCTCAGAATGAGAATATGAAAATGGAAGTATTTCCACAACAGAAACCCGGTGCGGTCACGGAGTACAGGGCTGATGGGTGAATGGGTCTCGATGTGAACTGGGGGACAGTCAAAGGAATTGAATTACAGATATTGCAGCTCAATCTGGGCATTCATGTCATTCTGTTGACTACAGCAGCAACAGAACCAGGATTGTATTCAAACCTAATCTGTAACATTTTCCCCAGGATATTCCATCAGTCTACCATTACCATCAAACCGAGTGATGGTTCAGTGACGAGTGTGGATGAACATGCCAAGGTCAGAACCATGTGTACCTTAAACTGATGACAAACAATCAAAGCTACGGCTCTTGAGTGGTTTCATTCCAAACAGCAGAACTATCATCTGATAGAGACGACAAAATGATCCCAAGACCAACAGATCAGATCTAAGTTCTGCAGTCCTGCCACATCCAGACATAAAAGTCGGTGTACTTTTAAACAATTTACTGAAGGAGAGGACACCAGAAGTATCCCCACCCTACATAATAGAACAGCCCTGTTTGTTACATTCTGATCATTTAACACCCCGTCAGTCCCTTCACAAGAATCAAAATTTCGGGAGTTGATTTTGACAGAGCTGTAAAGCAGTGCAGAAATAACCCACTCAGTGTGGTTTCCGATAGGTTCCTGTGTGGAGATGGTGCTGTTGTGGAAATGTCACTGGATTACTAATCCAATACAGGATAATGCTCTGGCAGCTGGTGGAAGTTAAAAACAATTAATAAAATATCAAGATCTAGATGGTAACAGTGACCTTGAATACAATGTTGATTGTAAACATCGATCTCGTTTCCCAATGTACTTTTAGGAAGTGAATTGCCCATGCTTTCCTTGTCTGGCCAAAAATATAACTCCAGATACAGAGCCATATGATTATCTCTTCAATGGTCCCTGAAACGGCCAAGGAAGGCACTCAATTTATCAAACTGTTCCAAGGTGTTAAAGGATAAAATCAGACCTAATACCCGGCACCAGCCCCGATATCAGAAAAGGGAACAGCAATCACAATCCTGTTGACCCTGCAGAGACCTCCTTCCGATCATCTGCGAGCTTGTGACAATATTTACACAGCTTTCACACAAACTGCACAGAAAAATCGGGAAAGCAGTAGGTCATTTCAACACATTCGTTCATGGAGAAAATCTCCTCAATGCAGTTTTCCAGACACAGTGGTCATAGCCATTAATATGTTTAAACATTGAGAAATATAAAATAAGAACTGTTGTAGCCCCTTCAGTCCATCAATCGTGCTCCTCGATTCAGTATACAGGCAGTTCTCTGATAACACGTGTTTTTTAAACATGATTTGAATGCAATGCGATTCGTGAATTACGCAACTTTTTTCTCTTAAGGGAGCTCCCATTCACTGTGACGCGATTCCTTGTCAGGCACCAGTTGAACAACAAAACCCAGCTTCAGGATTGCTCTGTCTGCAAAATGCACCCTCTGAGTGTTCACCTAAAACAGGAATGCAATCCGCTCTGCAAACCTTGAACCTGAGCCTGAAACGGGGAAGTGTTCTCTCCAATTACAAGGAAATTCATTTCAAACCATGGGGAGAATCTTGAGGAGAAATTCAATTCCGTGTTGGCATCACGTTATCAGTCAGCCCTGCGCACTTTCTGGTGAAGACATTGGTGAAAGGTACAGCGATGTAGCCAGTGACTGCATTGTGAAAGTGTTACATTTACAGCACTATTTCATTACAGTATATGATTTAAAGGTTTAATTAGACTGTGCTAGTGTGTGTGTGTTAGACTAACTTTAATTTCTGGTTTTTACTAATATTTTGCGGTTCGCCCTAGACCACATCATTAATATTGCGTGATTTTCTGCAACACAGTGATGCACAGGAACACAGCTACCACGTTACTGGAGAACAACCTGTAATGTTATCTGATCCTCTATCTTCATACCATACTCCGCTCTATCCCTATCCCTTTAGTTTCCAGAAATTCTTAGTTATACTCAGTGCCTTGGTTTCCACAGCCTCATCTGGGAGATAATTCCCCATCTTAACCAGTCTCTGAGTGCAGACATTTATTCTCATCTCAATGCAGTGGTCTGTCTGTACGTAATACTGTGGCCCCTTGTTTTGATGCCCCAGCCAGGGGAATTGTCACCCCTGCTTCCAATCTGTCTCGCCCTGACAGAGTGTTATATATTTCACTGATATCTCCATTCATTTTCCTAAAGCCCATGGAATACAGGCCCAGCCGCCCCAGATACAAAAAGCCTATCATTCCAGAGATCAGTCTTGTCATCTTCGCTGCTATCCCTCAATGTCAGGTTTGTCCTTTATTAGGTAAGGAGACCAAAACTGCACATAATGCTGCACAGTGTTCAAGATGAGGTCTCACCGACGCCCTGTACAGCTGTAGTAAAACAGCCTTACCCCTGTATTCAAATCCCCTTGAAATGAAAGTGATACACGATTTATCTGCCTATCCGTTTTCTGCTCCTGCAATATTGCTTTCAGTGACTGGTGCACAGGGAGATCCAGATCTTTTTCAATGTTACAGCTCCCCACTTGTTGGGTCTGTGTACACTGGTAAGCGTCCCAATGCCGTTCACAGTATTGATGTCCCGATTCAGATCTCTTGCCCTACACTGAGCTCTGAGGGCTGCACAGAAGGAAACAAAAATGCAGCTTAAGCTCCTGTAGAGATCAACAGTTTTCAACCAATTCCTTTGCAAATTATCGGCACCGGTTCTGTTTTTTCCCATCAAAGGTCACAATATCACATATCCCACGCACCCCTTCCCTCCCCCATTGCTCTCCATCTGCCACACATTTGCCCAGACCGCCACTTGTCTCAATCAAGTTGGAAAATTTTGACATCCTGCTCACCCACGAACAATCCAATATTGTTTAGTGCCATCAGCAGACTTGGAAATATTGTATTTGATCCACTCAACCAAATAGATGACGTGCATTTGGAATAACTGAGCCCAAACCCCGATCCTTGTTATATCGTCCAAGCTTTCCATTCAAAAAAACACATTAATTTATTCCTACTCACTGCATCCTGCCAGCTCTCCCATTCTAAAACCATATTAGTCCCAGTCACATAGGATTTGAATTTGCATAATAGGCTTGGGGCTTTATCAAAAATCTTTCTGGAAATGCAATCGTATTGCATTGATTGCTTCCCCATAATTATGCTAAACGTCACTTTCTCAAATATGATTCCCATTTGATACAGCTCCATTGATTATGTCTGTGCTCATTACTTTCAGTTCCAATACTTCCTCTAAAACTGTTTGATTGCTAATTTCGTTCTATTCCATTTTTCTCAACAAACTAATGTTCACTAGTATTGTTGGGAAGTTTTCTTTTTTGTTTTGTTTTCTTCTGTGAAGACATAACTAAGTATTTGCTCCATAGTTCTGCCTTTTCCCTGTCCTCAATTATCTGGTATCAGACCGTAAGAAAGCTGCACCTTTTTCCACTTAATTTTGACATTGACATATTTTCAGAAGATATTACCAGTCCAATCTTAAAACCCTTGTTAATATATTCTTCAGAAACCCATCAATTCTTATCTTAAGCTACTCAATGATTGACCTTCCACAGCCACACAAACACAGAAGCACAGACTTTGCACCATCAGATATACGGCACGGTCCACATTAGTCCCACGTTCTGACACAAGACCCGTAGCCGTGAATCTTATGGCATTTAAAGTGCACAGTCGTGTATTTTCTCATGGTTGTGAAGTTACCATGACAACTCCTCTCTCGGGAAGTGCATTCCTGACCCCTACACACTCTGAGTAAAAAACAATCCTCAATTCCGCTCCAAATCTCAAACCCTTCACTTTAAAACGCCCTCCATTGTTCTTGGCCCTTTGACTAAAAGGAACAGCTGTTGTCTGTCCACCCTTTCCATGTCCCTCGGAATCCAATCCTTCTGAATCACGACCCACTCAGCCTTCTCTGCTCCAAACTAAACAACCTGAGATTATCCACCCTCTCTCCATAGCTGATCTGCTCCATCCCAGGGAATATCCCAGTGAATCTCTTCTGAGCCCCCCTCCACTACAAATCAGATCCTTCCCGTAGTGTGGTTCCCAGAACTATATACAGTATTCCATCTTGGCCAAACCAAAGTTCCACATAGCTCCTATAATCTATGCCTTGATGAATAAAGATTATGTATAAGGTCTTCTATGCTTTCTCAAATTTTGCACTAACGTATTTAGTCACATTCAGCAAAGTGTGGAGAAACACCCTCTGAGCTTCCTCGTGTGCTGCCATTCATTGAGTACTCCCTGTCCAGTTCCTTCATCCAAAGTGTATCACCTCATATTTATCAAGGTTGCATTACATCTGCCATTGCTCTGCCCATCTGACCATTCCATCTGTCTCTTCCTGTAACATAAAATTTTCCTCCTCACTGCCAACCACCCGGCAAATCTTTGTATCAAACGGAAAGTTAGTCGTCACATTCCCGCCACCCCCGTCTATATTCATAGCTGCATCACTTAGGAATACCACAAATAATAAGGTTAAAGATCACACAACACCAGGTTGCAGTTCAACAGGTTTATTCGGAGGCACTAGCTTCGAAGCGCTGCTTCGTCATCAGGTGGTTGTGCGCTGTGAAAGCTTGTACCTCTAAATAAACATGCTGGATTGTAACTTGGTGTTATGTGATTTTTAGGGTTGTCCACCCCAGTCCAACACCAGCACCTCCGAATCAAAAATAATAAGGGACACAGCACTTACCCCTGTGATACACCATTGGACACCGGTCTGGAGTCACACTAAGAGCCTTCAACCACTATTCTCTGTCTCTTACACTGAGTTGATTCGAATGCAACTTGGCAAGTCACTAATGACTCCGACCTGTTCCCTTGTTATTCATATCTGCTTGACACACTTGCAGAATATCTGAAGATTTTCCCTAATATTACCCTGCCAGCAGGTTTCTATGACCCTTTTAGGCTGTTCTCACCGAGTGATGAATTTCCTCAAAATTTCTGTCTTAAGTAGCCAATCCCTTATCTTGTCATTATTCACCTTGAATTTGGATTGGGCAGCCAGGGAAACGTCTTGTTAATTTCCAACTTGTCATATGCTTTGTGAAATTTCTAAATTTCATTGTGACCGACCTCTCATTCTTTGAAACACTGGAGAACATAGGCCGAGTTTCCTCGTCAGAGAATCTCGCCATCTGTGAGATTAATCTGGAGAATGTCCATTGCACTTTTTTTGTGGTCAGTATATTCTTTCTCAGATTGGGTCACCAACGCTGCATACAAACGATCCAGGTTTGCTCGCTGAGCTGGAAGGTTCATTTCCCGACGTTTCGTTACCTTACTAGGTAACATCTTCAGTGGACCTCAGACGAAGCGATGCTACTAATTCCTGCGTTCTTTTTATATGTTTGGGTTTCTTTGGGTTATTGATGTCATTTCCTGTGGTGATGTTATATCCTGTGGTGAAGTAACTTTCCATTCCTTTTCTCAGGGGGTGATAGATGGGGTCTAAAAACTAATAGCACATCGATTTAGACATCTGCCATGCGGATTCTTTCCATTGATCCTATTAATTTCTAAATATCCAATATGACATGCTGCACAATAGATTCCAACAGTTCCAATGCAGATGTCAAGTTAATTGGTCGGCAGTTCTCTTCCCTCTGTCTTCTTCCCTTTATAGATGCTTGGATCCCTTCCATTTATCTATATCTACCACGTTTACTAACTCCCATTTATTTGCAATGGCTTCCGGCCACTGCAGATTGTGCAGCAAAATAAAACACAATCATTGGCAGTGCAATTAATCCTTCTATTGCTGATTTATGCCTGACGTTTTAATATGAAGTACGTCAGGTTTGTCAGACTTAGCAATGCTCAATCCAGTTACAATTTCAAATACTACCTTGTTAGTGATATAACTTTACTTTTTGTCTTCAGTTGCACAGGCCCTACATGATCACTTGGTATTACTGAGTGATTTTGCGGATCTTCCTCCATGAAGACAGATGCATAGTAATTGGTTATTTTCTTGGCCATTTTCCTGTTCTTCAAAATAAACTCTCTCCTCTCCCAATTACAAATTTCTATATTTGACCTTGCTTCTATTTTTTTTCCTTTGAAATACAGATTGTAGACTAATGCAGTGTTTTTGTTCCTGTTTGTTAGTATTTATGGTCTGTTTTTGATTTCCTTATCAGCTTCATGGTCCTCGTTTCTGGATCGTGAATTTCTGAGAATTCTCAGGTTTCCACAATGACTGAAATTCTTCTGAAGCCATTTCCTATGACTAATACATTTTCGAATTTGTTATTTTAAACATCATTGTGTCACTTTCCTTTTCTTTGGTGTCTGTACCTGAAATAAAAAGACATATTTTTCAGATTTTACAATATTTCTATAAGTTTCCTGATCCTGACCAGATATATTCAGGAACACTGCAGGAGGACATAGAAGGAATTGCCGGAGCCCGGGCCGATATTTTTGCATCATCACTAGCCAACGGGAAGGCTCACGAAGGACTGGAGGACAGCGAATGCTATGTCTTTACTCAAGAAGGGCTACAAAGAAAAACCTGGGAACTGTAGACCGGTAAACCTAAAATCTGTAGTAGGTAACTTACTTGAACAGGTTCTGAGAGATAAGATATACATTTGGAAAGATAGGCTGTGATTGCAAGCAAGATTAGAGTGGTGCTAGAAAAGCACAGCAAGTCAAGCAGCAGCCGAGGAACAGGAAAATCAACATTTTGGTGAAAAGCCCAACATCAAACTTAGCGCGGCTTTGTGCATGGGAGATCATGGCTCACAAATTTGTTTGAATTCTTTGATTAAGTGACTAGCAACGTTGAGGAGGGAAGGCTGGTATATGTAGTCTATATGGATTCCAGTCGGGCCTTCAATAAGGTTCCACATGGTACCCTGCTCTGGAAGATTAGATCGCATAAAATTGAAGAGGAGCTGCTAAATTAGATGCGATATTGTCTTGATGGTGGGAAGCAGATGATAATAGTGGAAGGATGCTTATCAGACTGGGGGCCTGTGACCATTGGAAAGCCTCGCGGGTTAGTGCTGGGACCATTACATATTACATATATCTATGATTTAGATGAGAATGTACAGGCACGATTTGTAAGTTTGAAGACAACACTAAAATAGACAGCATTACGGAGATTGAGGAAGGTTATCAGAAATTTCAGAAAATACAGCAGTACCTTGATCACCTGGAGAAGTGGTTGAGAAATGGTAAATGGATTTTAATATAGATCAATGTAAGGTCTTGCATTTTAGAAAGTCAAATCAACGTTGGAGTTTCATGGTTGGGTCCTAAGGAGTGTAGTGGGACAGAGGGACCTTGGAATCCAGGTGCATGGTTCTCTGAAAGTTGACTCAAAGGTAGACAGGGCAGTGAAGAAAGCTTTTGGCACACTGGCCTTCATCAGTATATATCACGAAGTATGTAAATTAGGGATTTACATCGCAAGTATACAGGATGCTAGTGAGACCACACTGGGAGCGTTATTTTCAGTTGTGTTCACTTTGCTATGGGAAGTATAATATTAAACTGGAAAGAGTGCAGAAGAAATTTACAAGAATGTTACAAATGACTCAATGGTCTGAATTATTGGGAGAGGTTGGACAAGCTAGGTCTTCTGACTTTAGATGTGTGAGGCTGAGGGGAATCTGATATAAGTGTATAAGATCATGGGAAAGATGGACAGAGTGAATGTACTCAGTTTTTTTTCCAGGATTAGGCAATCACGAACAAGAGGGTGTCAGTTTAAGATCATAGGGGAAACAATAAAAGGGAACCTGAGGACCAACTGCTTTTCACACAGGGGTGATACGGATATGGAATGATGTGCCAACGGAAGAGGTTGAGGCGGGAACATTCGCATCATTTAAAAGGCATTTGGGCAAATACAAGGACAGGAAAGGATTAGAAGGATGCCAGGCAATAGCAGGGAAATGGGGTTAGTGTGGTTGGACATTTTGGTCGGAAAGGACGAGTTTGGGCCGAAGGGCCTGTCTCCGTGCTGTCGGACTCTATGACTCTAACAAACATTTCTTGCCTCCCACTGAATGTTATGTTGTACTTTCCCAAGTCACTGGAGCGAATTTGACCCTCTCGCCTCAAGGCTAACATGATGTTGAACCAGAATGTTCAAGCATTCTATGTTGTATGCAGACACCGCGTAAAATGCACCTCATTAACGTTACTATTCCTTAAAAGGTGCTTCAGAATGAAGATATTAATTCGTCCTCATTAGTGATAGACTTGGACAGGACAATCGGGGAGGCTGACCTCGATGCTGAGATGATCTGAAGATATCTCCATGATTACAGGACAAACATCAATACCTTGTCAGGGTAAAGGTCACACTCACTATATATCATTTAAAGCACCTACCCCCCAGACAATCCTTATGCTCTATCTCCAATAAGGCTCAGGCACTACCACTCTCACTATTGAATTCAGCAACTTCTTTCTCAGACTTTCGCTGTCACCTCCGCAATACCCCCCACTTTAATAATACTATACGGATTCAAAACTCCCAATTCCCCCAGATCCAATTCCACTAGCACTAACAGCAGGGCCATCCACTCCTGCCCTCACTCCCTCCATCCCTTTCTCCTATTCCAAGAGAAACAGCTTGGAATAGAACAGAAACGGCCATGCCGAGTGGAGTAGTGCCCAATATCCATTCCCTTAAAACCCCTCCCCTCGCCATGTGGGGAGGACCCTAGTACAAGATGAAGCGGACTGGGATGCCTCACGTGGCATTTCTGAAACATCCAAGTCGCACTGACCGATTAAGGAGCAGTGTTCAGTGAAAGTCAATTCTGACTTTAAACACACTGGCATTTCGAACGACAGTCCTTTAATCCCTCCACACAAAAAAATACAGATACCTCACTGCACAGAGATCCAAACACAGAAGCAAATATACGCACAAACACAATACATAAAATGGGATAGGCATACCCACACGTAGACACTCACGCAGACATATAGAGTCACACACAAATACACACAAACATAGATAGAAACACACAGGCTGATACACAGAAAGACAGACGGAGATGCACAAATACACAGGTGACAAGCAGATGGACAAACAAGCACACACAGACACAGACACAAATAGATAATTTTTGATTTATAACGGGATCAAGGATTCTTCGGGAAGGTAGGAGTTTTAGGTTGAGGAACATATAAGAAATTATTGAATGGCATACCAGACTCGATGGGTCGAATGGCCTCATTCCGCTCCTTTTTCATGTGGTGTTATGGTATCAGGTATTCTCTTCCTGAGACAGCAGCAGAGACTGGGTTTGATACATATTCAATTAGAAATGGTCAGTGGGAATATGGGGCAAGTTTGGAGTCCATGATGTTTTATGCTTGTTCCTAATTATTCTGTCCTTACATCTGAAAAGAGGTGGTGATTTGATGTTCGTTTAACGCAGTTTTAAAATAACAGGTCAAACAAAGAAATAAGGACGTCCCTTTCACTTCAGTGTTGTGCTACCTGTGGTGTCCTCATCCTCAGGGAGCAGTGAAGACTCATTTATAGAGTCATAGAGATGTACAGCATGGAAACAGACCTTTAGTTCCTACTCGTCCATACCGACCAGATATCTTAACCCAATCTAGTCCCACCTGCCGGCAACTGGCCCATATCCCTCCAAACTCTTCCTATTAATTTACCCATCTAAATGCCTCTTAAATGCTGCAATTGTACCAGCCTCTACCACCTCCTCTGGCAGCTCATTCCATAAACGTACACCCTCTACGTGAAAAAAGTTGTCCCTTAGGCATCATTTGTATATTTCCACTCCGACCCGAAACCAATGCCCTCTAGTTCTGGTCTCCCCGACCCCAGGGAAAAGACTTTGCCTATTTATGACTTTGCCCGTCATAATTTTGTAAACCCCTGTAAGGTCACCCCTCAACCTCCGACACTCCAGTGATAACAGCCTTAGCCTGTTCACCCGCTCTCTATAGCTCAAATCCATCAACCGTGGTAACATCCTTGTAAATCTTTTCTGAACTCGTTCAAGCTTCACAACATCTTTCCGATAGGAAGGAGACCAAAATTGTACGCAATATTCCAACAATGGTCTCACCAATGTCCTGTACAGCAGCAACATGACCTCCCAACTACTGTACTTAATACTCTGATCAATAAAGGAAAGCATATCAAACGCCTTCTTCACTATCCTATCTAACTGCGACTCCACTTTCAAGGAGATATGAAGCTACACTCCAAGGTCTCTTTGTTCAGATAAATTCCCTGGGACCTGACCATTAAATGCATAAGTCTGAACTTGACTGATCTTTGCTGGACAAGAGAGTCAATGTTTATTGGGAACAGATAGGAGACGGACGGATAGACACACTCGGATCATCCATGAGCATTCTGAATGGTGCAGCCAAATGGCCAACTGCTGTCCCTGCCCCATGTGTTGTTCCCTCAATCCACCCCTCGAGGCTATTACAGAGATATATTGCTGTCCCCACCTTAAGTGTTGTTCCCTCAATCCACCCCTCGAGGCTGTTACAGAGATATACTACTGTCCCTACCCTGTATTGGTTCCTCAATCCACTCGTCGAGGCTGTTCCAGAGATATACTGCTGTCCCTACCCCATGTGTTGTTCCTCAATCGAACCCTCGAGGCTGTCACAGAGATATACTGCTATCCCTACCCGATGTTTTGTTCCCTCAATCCACCCTTGACTCTGTCACATGGTAGGGGACCACCCCATTCAATCAGACAGAATCGATGCAAAGAGACAAGAGAAGACCATTCTGCCTCTCTAAGGAATTACACAGCAATATAGAATGAAGTAATTCAGCTCGTTGAGTACATTACACAGCCCAGCAGGAGTCCATGCAACCCGCCTGAACGGCTACCCACGAACAGGGAACATTGACTCTCCTGTCCAGCAAAGATCAGTCGTTAACAGGAAATATAGGAAAGAGATAAACGTTCATTTTCAGGCTGCAAATCTGTAACTGATGGAGTGCCTCAGAGATCACTGTGGGGTCATCAGTAATCAATAATCTGTTTCAAAAATCTGAAGGAAGGGGAGGGAATGGCTTGGAGCTCAATTAGCTCGGACATCAAGATGGTCATTTAATGTGTCATCAAATGGAGGTAGTAAATCTGCAATGTGATACAGACAGGGAAGGTTAGTGAGCAACCTTCAGCAGAAATAATATAAGGTCAGTTGTCTATTTTGGCAAGGATAAAAAAAATGGTAAACAATGTAAATACAGAGATATTGCAGAACTCTGTGATACAGGCGGTTTCCATGTTCCTGGAACATGAATCCTATGAAGTAAGTCTGCAAATGCAGCAAGTGATTTTGAAGGTAATTGGAATGATGCTATTTTTGGCAAAAAAAAAGGTGTCAGGTTTAAGTGCAGGAATGTTTTACTGCATCTGTACGGGACATTGCTGAGACCACATTTGATGCACTGTGTGCAGTTTTGATACCGAGCTAAAATGAAAGGGTATAATTCTTTTCGAAGATTTTCAAAGATGTTTACCTTCATTCATTCCCGTATGTTTCAACACAGAGAGGGAGAAAAATGTTCCCTGAATGAGAAGCAGCATTCTATTGAAATCTCTCTCTCTTACTTTGTTCCATCGGATAGCAAAAGGTGAGTCCATAAAATCCCTGAGTTATCTTTACCACTTGCGAAGGATTCCTGGTGAGGATTCACTGGAATCTCTCCACTGCCTGAAACAAAGTGAATTCAGCCAGATCCAACTGTTCCAGGGAGAAATCTCATGACCAGTAGCTTGTGTGAGCAGAATAAGTTCAAAGGCAGAATAACGTTTGAATCAGTCTATCATTTTACCATTTGTTATGAGTTCAACTTCCTGTGTCTCACATTTTTCTAGAAAAATGACCTACTCTGAGACCTAGATGATTGATTAACTCACAAAACTGGTTGCATTTAAGATTGGTGTAACCAGTGGAGGAGTGGGACTGGAAAAGGACATAGTGACCCTTCAACATTGGTTGAAACACAAATGAGAAATTTTCAAAGGTCTGTACAAGTGGAAATTCCCTTCCCAAGAAGTTTGTGGTGCCTGGATGTTTGCATTTATTCAAAGTTATGTTTGGTGACATTTCACAGACTCGTGAATGTAGGAAAATGGTATACAGACAGAAAAGTGCTACTGAGACTATGATCACATCACTCATGGACTTTGTGAGTGGTGGAGAGGAGACAAAGTGTCTAATGGCCCACTCCTGCCGCTCGGTCCACTGTCCCTATGTTCTATTCAGCTCCTCACAGATCCTGAAATTAGCAGATGGAGGCCACCTGCTTCAAATAGCTGGTCCATAGTAACATAGGCTATCATTCAATCCCTCAAACTGTCACGTGGTTTGGTGTCGGTTGGAAAATGTTAGTTGGAAAACCAGGCTGGATTCGAAAGACACCTCTGGACTCTTCACGAGTGTCTCCTCTTTGAATCTTGTGCTTCATTTTTTGGTCATGTAGGAGACCAAAATATACTGTGAATACAGCCCCCTGACCTCACCCTGAGATGACTCACAAAATACTTTACTCTCTCTGACTGCAACAGTCAATAACAGAACGTTGAGGAAAATTACAATCGTTAACTTTGTAATTACAGAATATGAGAACATAAGGAGCAAGATGAGGTGACTCCGACGATCAAGACATTGTATACCATAATGGCTGATCTATTGTTGGCATTAACTCGTCTTTAATGTCCAATTCTTCACACCCCTTAGCTCTCTGGCAGGTCAAAAATTCATATACCACCTCTTTGAGTGATGTAACTTTCGGTGATGTAACTTTCCACACTATCTAGCCCAGATAATTCCTGGCATTGATTACCCTCTATCAGAGGAAATCCCGCCCAACACATACACCACCATCTATTGATAAGAACAAGCAGTGAACACAGGGGCTCAGGAAAGAGTAAATGACCTTGATAACATGGTAGTATTAGACTGTGAATGGCATCAGGGCCACCTACTTATTTGAGCTTAATGGCAATCAGGTGTACTCTCCCCACTGGTTGGGGTCTTTCAGAGCACAAAGGAAGATGTTTGTCTTCGGTGACCGACAATGCTCTCAGTCCAGGGACATCTCTGCAGGAGATCTTCCGGGTAGCTTCCTCAAAACAAACATCTTCAGCTGCTTCATCACTGTCTTTCCTCATCATAAGATCAGAAATGTGGATAGTCACTGAAGATCACCCAATGTGCAGAACAATGTGTCACACCTCAGTTCCTGAACCAGTCTGTGTGCAAGCTGTGACCCGGACAGCATTCAGGCTTGTGCTGTAAAAATGTCGGTAACATTCATGTAACAACAAGGCCAGACACTCTACATTTCCACAGTTAAATGAAGAGCCCATTCAGCATCTCAAGCACGTTAGAAACGGGTATGTGGAAGCCATTCAGTCCATCGAAACTACTGAACAAAAAGAGGAATAACCGATTCAATCCTCCTGCCTATCACACAGGAAGAAGAGGGGTCTAGTTTCCACATCAAGCTGTTAAACAGGAACAGGCAGGGCCAAGTCAGACCCATGAACTTGTTCCATGGGACATGGAGAGGCCATTCACCACCTCGAGACACTTATACATGACAGGAGGGTGTCATGATGCTTCAACCTGACAAATCAATGGAGCATAGAATGCACTCAGAGACGGATCCACGATGTTCCTCGTGGCTCCATTGCCTGTGGGTCACATGACATTTTAACGTGGTTTGCTGGCAGTGAGGAAAATAGCTAGATGTTTTGTCTCAAGTCTCAGAGAAGCATCTTCCATCCCTGAGAAGACAGACCCATGTTCTCCATGGAGGTCAGAAGCTGGTGGGGATAGTTAACTGTTTTAGAATGAAGATATTGTGGGTGTTGTCGGGATTGTGGATAACATGACGTTTAATGCAGGATCACACACTGAATGCACTGCATTAATGTGGGAACAATTTATTCAAAGACCGAACCTCTGTCTCTCTCAATCAACATGTGGAGTGGGGGTGGGATGAGGGGAACTCCTCGGACGTTCTTATTCTATTCAGAATCATGTAACCCAAGCAAAAAAAGCCATGAAATGTATCATCGTATCAGTGGCTATTTAGAACATCATGAGTGACTGTCCATCCCCCTTAAGATTCAATGCAATCACCTCTTATTCTCTCACTGAGCTTCACTCACTGCTCATGGTGCCATCGTCCCAGGGATTAGTCTGATGAAACTTGAAAGAAAGGCTATCCACAGTCCCCCAAATACTGCCTCAACAACACTCTCAGGGATAATCGGAATAATCCTTTTCTCTCACTTAGACATCGCTGTTTCTTTCCTGTGCCACAAAAAGTCATTCCTTCTCTTTGCACTACGACTGACATGGAACTTATAAGTTCGTTACATGTGTACGTCAGCATCAATAAAGCCAACACCAGAGATGCGTCTGGAAATGGATTGAATTCACTTTAAAAAAGGGGATGATCACCTATCTGAATAGAAATGAGCTGTAAGAATACGGGAAACAGACAGAGGAAGGGAGCTATCTTTACTTCTGTTCTTCTCTCACAGGATGTATGCAGCCCGGGTCAGGGCAGCATGTTATGCCGATCTTGAACTGAGTGTTTGGTTCAGCTGTTCCACAGGACAGTAAAGATTAAAGCACATTCCTGCGGGGTCATAGTGTTACAACACAGGATAGATTCTCCTGCTTAATTTAAAATCAGCAACAGAGAAAAGGTTTATCCACTGCAGTAATCCGTGATAATTCTAGAGTCCAAAACTATTTGAAGTAAAAATTAACAACTTCATTTCTTGACGAGGGAAGAATGACACATTGACTTCCCGAACGGACTTGGGGCAAGCAGATGGGCTTTTGTGGCAAACGAAAACAGTTGCTTTTAATTTCCCTCATGAGATATCAACAGACTACTATTCTGTGGCTCGAGAGTATGAGTCAATGGCTTTAACACCATTAACTGTCGACTCGTTTGTACAGAGAAGAAGTTAAACATCCTCAAGAGCATTTTTTTTTCAGTGACGGACATGTGGTTAGAAGAAACTTGAAACTGTTGCACCCGGATTAAAAAAAAGGCACAAATCATGGATATTCAGAAGTTGGACTGAAACTGATAATGAGGCTGGGACATCATGACAGTGATATTGGACAGGATCGGTGAGTGGGAGGACATGGAGATGTAAATCTGTGAAAAACTAAATGGATTATGGAGTTTGAGAACAGTCTGGTTCCTGCTTGCATATCAGTGAGTAATTTAGAAATAGTAGTCTGATACTTATTATTTATAAGGAAAGGTGTTTTTGTTTTCAACTGAAGACATTGTCTTGAACTTTCCAAATTTTATATATCATGAGCAGAAATTTAGTTCAACCCAGTTTAGTAGACAAATATAATGACTTACCAGGAACACCAACTTTAGCGAGGATGGGATAGTAACCACATTGAGTAATCCAAAGGATATCCTGGATCCGTGATGCTAATGATATCCAATGCCAAGAAAGATAGAAAAGACCCAAGGATAAACTCCTGTCTGTTATTGTAATATTCCAGTTTAATATTCTCAGATTCTGATGCATTGTTTGCACATTCCAATTCAAGGTTCTCACATTCTGAACCATTATTGTAACGTTCCAGTCTAATGTTCTCAGATTGTGTTCTCTACTCCCCCTCTCTCTCGAGCTGCTGATCCCTATTAGTGTTGTCAGTGATGCTCCTACTCATACGATGGGATAACACATTGAAAAAAGCCCATTTATCATTCAACGATGGAAATTCTCCACTGGGATATTTAGGATCCACGGAGATTTACATTAATCACAGTCACTGAACAAATAGCTCCAGTTAACCCGTTTCAGTTTAATATTGATTTTATCAAAATTCAAAAGAATGTTCAAAATTTACACATTTGGCCTGGGATATGTGGGGTGACTGAGGGAAAGAATATTGGATATGGTAGATTGAATGTATGTAATCCTTCAATCTGCCTTGAATATGGGAGTGATGTCAAAGGATTGTCAGAACATACACAAGTTTCTCCGTTTATAAATGGAAACATACAGTCTGTAACTACTGATCAGTGATTATAATGTCAGCAAAATATGGAGAGAACTTTCCTTGTCCATAATCTGACAGGAAAATGTGCCTACCACAGCATGAGTGATAACAGACAAATGGCATGGATATGTTTACAGAAAATATGACGTGACACACAATTCAGATAGTTATTCGAGGATCAGAGAGGGCAGGTGAGGGTCATGCTGTTAATGTCATCAATATCAATCAACTGTTATTAAGTACCATTCACTGGATTTCAATTGCAGTGTGATTATGATACTGGGGACATGGCTGCTGAGACTGGAGGGAGGGAAAATGATATTTCCCAATTATCAGTACTGTAACGTTACTCTTTATAAATCATTTGAAGATCAAATTCCAGGATACAACTACAATGAGGAATGAGGAAAACCAATATTAACCATACAACCAGAATACATTGGAGCAGAAACTTGACCATTAGGCACAATGAGCCTGCTCCGCCATTCAATGATGGCTGTTAAGCTTCTCAAACTCATTCTCCCGCTTTCTACCTGTCACCTTTGATCCACTTTACGGTCAAGAACCTATCTGTCTCACTCTTATATGCACTCAATGATCTATACTCGACAGCCGTCTGTGGCAGTGAATTCCATAGATTCACCGCTCTCTGGCTGAAGGAGTTTCTCCTTATCTCTGTTTGCAAAGGTCTTCTCTTACTTTGTCCCCTCGGGTACTAGTCGCTCCTACCATTGGATATATCTTCCTAAAATCCTCTCTGTCCCAGGACATTTAGTGTTCTGTAAGCTTCAATTAAACATCCTAACATTTTTTCTGAACTCTATCAAATACAGACCCAGAGCCCTCAAATATTCTTCAAATGTTAAGCTTTGCATTCCTGATTCTCGTGAATCTCGTCTGAAACCGCTCCAGGACCAATCCATCCTTACTGAGATATGGGACCCAAAACTACGCACAATAATCCAAATGTAGCATGACGAAAGCCTTGTAGAGCCTTAGAAATACGTCCCTGTTTTTATATTTAAGCCTTCTTGAAATAAATGCCATCATTGGATTTGCCTTCCTAACTACTGACAACCTACAACTTTACCTTTCAAGACTCCTGGACTAGAACTCCCTAGACTTCTTGCACTTCAGATTTCTGAATTTGCTTGCCATTTAGAAAATAGTCTATATCTCTATTCATCCTGGCAAAACGCTTTTCCACACTCTCCCACACTGTACTCCATGTGCCACTTCTTTGCTCACTCTCCAAACCTGTGAAAATCCTTCAGCAGATGAAAGTGAGGACAGCAGATGCTGGAGATCAGTCAAAAAGTTTGATCATAGAAAAGCATAGCTTGTCTGGCAGCATCCAAGGAGCAGGAGATTCGACCTTTTACGCATAAAACCTACATCGGGAAGTTGGGGCTGGAAGGAAGGTAGCTTGTAAAGCGACCACAGATGAAGGTGGATGGTGTTAGTGATATTTCAGAGTGGAAGGTGGAGTGGATAGATGGGAAGGAAGATGAACAAGTAGGACAGTTCAAGAGGGCGGTACTGAGTTGGAGGGTTTGATCTGGGATCAGGTGGAGGGATGGGACGTGAGAAAACTGGTGAAATAATCCTGGTGTGTTTGGAGGGTCCCAAGGCAGAAGATGATGCGTTCCGCTTTCAGAAGTCAGGTGGCTAGAATGTGGCAGCGGAGGAAGCCAAAATCTTGCAAGGCCTTGGCGGAGTGGGAGGAGGAGTTGAAGTATTCAACCACAGGGCAATGCGGTTGTTGGGTTTGGGTGTCTGAGAGTGTTCCCTGTTCTGCAAGTTGACGTCCTGTCTCGCCAAAGTCTTGGAGTCCAGGAGCAATGAACAGACTTGATGAGGTGTTTGGATTCACAGGATCATTTCTGCATGATGTGGAAGGATCCTTTGGGGCCTTGGGTGGAGGTGAGGAGGGAGGTGTTGGCACAGGTTTCATACCTCTTGCAATGGCAAGGGAAGGTGCCAGGTGTGGAAGGTGGCTTGGTGGGGCCGCGTGGACCTAATGAGGATGTTTGTGAGGGAATGGTCTCAGCAGTTTGATGATAGGGGTGGGGAGGAAGTTTATCTCTGATGGTAGGGTCTGACTGTTGGTGGCAGAAATGGTAGAGGATGATACGTTGCATCCTGAGATTGGTGGGATGGGAGAAGAACACCAGAAACGTTCTAGCGTGTTGTAGTTGGAAGGGTGGAGTTCAAGGGCGGTGGTGTGGGAAGTTGAGGAGATGCGCTAGAGCACCCTCCTTCAGCCGAACCACCTCTTCAATGCTACCTGTCCCTCTAAATATATTTGCACTGTTTGAAAGCTTAGCCAAAATGCCCTCAGTTCCTTCATATAGATAATGAATACAGAAAGCGAAAAATTGTGGTCCCAACAATGAGTCTTGTCGAACACCACTTGCCCCTGACTGCCATTCTGAGAAGAACACTTTTATCCCCACTCTCTGCTTTCTGTCAGACAGCCAAACTTCTATCCATGCTATGACCTTTCCTGTTACCTTGCCGTGAGGGCGGCACGGTGGCACAGTGGGTTGCACTGCTGCCTCACAGTGGAAAAGACCGGAGTTCAATTCCTGCCTCGGGCAATTGCCTGCGTAGAGTTTGTACATTCTCCCCATGTCTGCGTGGGTTTCCTCCGGGTGCTCCGGCTTCCTCACACAATCCAAAGATGTGCAGGTTAGGTGAATTGGCCATGCTAAATTGCCCATTATGTTAAGTGTAGGGGAATGTGTCTGGTTGTGTTGCTCTTTGGAGGGTCGGTGTGGACTTGTTGGGCCGAAGGGCCTGTTTCCACACTGTAGGGAATCTAATCTAACAACATGGGCCTACACATTTCTCAATAGCCTCATGCATGGCACCTTGTCAAAGGATTCTTGAGATGCAGATGGATAACATCTATCGGTTCTCATTGCTCTAATCTGCTCATTACTCCCTCAAAGTATTATAGCCGGTTTATCAGGCATGACCTCCCCTTGATGAAACCATGCTAACTCTGCTCTATTTTAGCAAAGGCCTCCAAGTCTTCAGAAATCCAATTCTTTACAATGTTACCCACAACCAAGGTTAGGTTAATCAGTCTGCTTTTCCATCTTCTGCCTAACTCCCTTATTAAACGGGGTGTCATGTCACCAATTATACAACCACATGGCCATTTCTTGATTTTAGTCATTCCTGAAAGATTACCACTTACGCTTGCACTAACTCTTCAGATATCTCTCTTACAAGGCTGGGGAGTAGTCCAACTGGACCAGGTGAGCAATCCACATTCAGGCCATTCCGTTTTCTAACAAGTTCTTGGCGATGACCACCATATTCAGGACTGCCCTCTCACTCTCTTCAATTCTCGGGAAATTACTCATACCTTCCACCGTGAAGAGTGATGCAAAGTTCCTCAGCCATTTCTTTGTTTCGCACTACTGTCTCTCCAGCATCATTTTCCAGTGGGCCATATTCATTTTCACATCTCTTTTGCACTTATATATCTGAAGAAGCTCTTACAGTTTCCTTTATATTACTGGTTAGCTTACCCCCATATTTAATCTTCTCCATCCTTATTTATTTGTTCTTGCCTTCAGTTGGCCCAAATTTTCCAGTTTCCCTCTGCCCTTCACCGCAATATTTGCTTTCTCTTTCGCCTATATGCAATCCCTGACTTCCCTTGTCAACCCTGGTTGCCTCATCCTCCCTGTACCATGCCTCTTTTAATCAGCATGGATCTCTGCAGTGTCTCCTGAATTAATCTTGGAGTCTCCTGTCATTGCTCTTTCCTGCTAGACCCCTGTCCCAGTCAATTATACCCAGCTTCTCCCTTATGCCTCTCCAGTTGCCTTTATTCAGCTGAAATACTGTTAACTCTGATTCTATCTTCTCTCACAAATTGCGGATTAAATTTGACCATGTTCTGATCACTGCTTCTGAAGATTTCCATCACCTTAAGCTCCCTTATCTAGCCTGCGTCATTAAATCCAATGTCATCTGTTCTAGAGTGGGCTCCACCACATGATGCTCCAAAAAGCCATCGCGTAGACATTTCTCAAAGTTCTTTTCTTACGATTCGATACAAACCTGGTTTCCCATTCCACTTGCATATTGAAATCCCCCATGATCACTAGAATTGTGTTTTTCCTACAGATCTTTTCTATCTCCTGGTGTATCTTATGCCCCAGCTCCTGACTACTCTTTGGAGGCCTGTGGAAGTCTTCAACTGTAGTTGTCTTACCGTTGTGGTTCCTCAATTCTACCCAAGCAGATTCTACACCATCTGACCTTGCTTTCCTTGTTACCATTGATTTAATTTCATTTCTTATTAATAATGTAATTCCCCTCCCTCTGCCACCTATTTTTCGATAGGATATATGTCCTTGAATATCCTGATCCCCTTGCAGCCACTTCTCTGTGATGCCCATCACGTCATATCTACCAATTTTAGTGTGTGCCACAAGCTCATTTACTTTATTCCATATACTGCATCCATTCGGATATAACCCCTTCAATCTTGTATTAACGGTCCCACTTCTCATTGTCGTTTGTTTGTCCATTGTGCTTGAAGTTTGATTCCTTACACTTTCCATACACTCTCCTGTTTCCATCTGTGCTGGATATTTTAATAACCTCTCCTGAGCTCTGTGCTCTTAACTCCCTATAACTGCACCCCCAGCCCACACACACACACACACACTCATAAACAGTTTAGATCTCTGTCTACAGTCTTAGTTAGGATTCACTCGGACTCTGGTCCCAGCACGGTTCAGATGAAGACTGTCTCATTGGAACAGGTCCTTTCTTCCTCAGTAATAAAATGTGTTTATTCAACACAAAATAAAGGCACAAAAAACAAGCAGTTTTGTCCATACGAAAACATGAAAACCACAAAGAGACAAGTTTGTTAAAATACACTTGCGATGTGGAGCTTTATGAATTGAAACGAGAATTACAGAACCACGGACGAGGTGTTCAAACTTTATCGGTCATTACTTGACCCACAGCTGAGATGGTGATTTGCCTGCCGTCAGTGATCCCCCTCACTGAGATTCTCTCGGCCTGTCTCCGACATAGTGTCTAGAGGGACTACAAGTTCCTTTTGGCCCAGAATATTTAAATTAATTCACGTTCTCTCTGCAACCAATCTATTGTTCTTTTGGATCCTGTTCAGCCGTCCGCACCCCCGCTCTGTGATATTATTGGTGATAAATGGTCTGGGATGACAGCATAGTGCTCATAGGGTACGGCACAAGACAAAGGGCTTGCAGTCTGTGGGAGTTTTTAAATAAAATTTCTGTGTATTTCTCCTCGTGCTGTCTTCTGATCTAACTTCACAGTCATCTGACACCCCTTGCTCTCACTCACTCTGTCACTCCGTTTTCTCTCCATTCCTTTTATCTCTGTTCACTTCCTTTTTCTCTGTTATTTTTTCTCTCTCACACGCACACACACAGATAAACACACTCTGTTCTCTCTGTTGTCAAATTGTGTTGTTGGAGACCTCGTCGGTGTACAATGGGCTAAATGGCCTCCTTCAGTGCTCTATCAATTCTGAAGCTCTCTGACACACAATAAAGACCTCACGTGCCTGGAGTGACAAGCCGGTCCTGTGAAAGACACAGTGCAGAATCATCCTTTATCTCTTCCTGTTGTCTGATGTGCAGCGGCCTTGATATATATGTTCAAAAATAAGATTGAAATTCGAGCAGTCGGGAGGACGCTCACCAGATGATTTTTGCTGTCAGGGTTTTACAAGCAGTTCCCACATATAAAATTGGATTTGCCTGATAGCAGCTCCTCCCAGTTGACGCGTCCTAATTCTTCCTGATACTGACGTAATGTGCCTTCCGCCAATTCAATAACTTCACACAAGGACCTGACTTATCCGTGTTCATAGCCATCTTAAATCTGAAGGAGCTGTGGTGACTGTTTTTAAGATTATGACCCACTGACAGGTCAGTCACCTGGCCATGCTCATTAGCCAATACGAGTTCCAGTATGGCTCTTCCTCTCGTTGGACTATCCACATACTGTTGCAGTTAACAAATTCTGCCCCAAAGGACTCCCGGTCATTATTGGGGATATTTAAGTCACTCACTACGACCACTCTTGTTTGTAATACACCTTTCCTTAATCGACGTACATATCTGTTCCTCAATCCCGCTGTGGCTGTTAGAAGGATTGCAGGAACACAGTGCTTGCATCCATCTTATTTTTGAGCTTTACCCATATTGCTGCAGTGGATGATCCCTCCTGCATGTCCTCTTAAATTGCAGATGTAGCATTCTCCCTGATTAGTAAAACAACTCGTCCACCTCATTTATCTTCTTCTCTACCTCATCTAAAACAATGAAACCCTGGAATTTTGAACGGCTATTCCTTTCCCTCGCTCAACCAAGTCTCTGTAAAGCCGCAACATCAGAGTCCCATGTATGGATTCAGTCTCCCAGTTCATCAGCGTTACTCGTAACGATGAGAAGAGGGATGGTTAATACAGGTCTGAACTGTTATATCGGAATGCATGTAGTATAGGGAATAACATAAATAAGCTTGTGACTCATACAAAATTGGCTGGTCGCCATCACGGAGACGTCGCTGCAAGAGGATCAGGATTGGGAGCTGAATAATCAAGGATATGCATCCTATGAAATAGATAGGCAGTTGGGCAGAAGGGATGGATTTGTCTTATTAGGAAGAAATGAAATTGAATCAACAATAAGAAATGAAGTAAGGTCAGATGGTGCAGAATCTGTGTCGATAGAATTGAGGAATCATTAAGGTTAAAAACAAGTAGTTAGAGTTCTGTTCAGGCCTCCAAACAGTAGTTAGGAGCTGGGGTGCAAGGGATACCAGAAGCTAGAAAGATGTGTAGGAAAGACAAAGTTACAGTGATCATGTGAGATTTCATTACGGAGGTGGGCTGGGAATTCAGCTTGATTGTGGTTTCCAAGAAAAGGAATTTGTGGAATACCCGAGGATAAACTCCTGTCCATTGCTGGAAATTTCCTGTCGAACATTCTCAGATCCTGATCCATTGTTGGAACATTCCAGTGTATTGTTCCCAGATTCTGATCTCTCCTCCCACTCTCTCTGAAGCTGCTGACCCCTCTTACTGGTGTGGGTGATGCTCCCGCTCATACTATGGAATAACACATTGAACGCATTTTCTTCCTGATAGAAGAGGGAAACATTTTAGGTAGACTTGCATAATCACAATGGCTGAAGAAATAGCTCCAGCTAACCTCTTTCAATTTGATACTGTTTTACTAAAATTCAAAATAACTTTGAACATATGTGCATTCTGGATGTGATATGTGAGTGTGACTGAAAGAAGGAATGTTGGAGATGGCAGATTGATTGTGTGTAATCATTCAGTCTGCCTTGGATATCGAGGTAATGCCAGAGGTTTAACTGAATATAAACATGCTTCTCTGCTCATAAATGGAGAAATAAATCCTATAATTACTGATTAGTCATTTTGCAAAATCACTAAAACATTGAGAGAACATCTTCCGTCCATGATCTGATGGCAACATGTGCCTAAGACAATGTCAGTTTATAATAATCAAACGGCGTGCATTTGTTAACAGAGGATTGTATGTGACAAATTCAATTCAGATTGTTCTTCCAGAATCAGAGAGGGCAAGGGTGGGTGTTGACGTTATCAATGTTAATGATGAAGTATCATTTGCTGACTTCAATTACATTGTGATTATGACACTGAGGAAAGGACAGAAGATGGAGAGGACTGGAGGACATGGCTGTTCAAACTGGGAGAAGGGACATTGATGTTCCCTAGTTATCTGTATTGGAACGTTACTCTTTATATCTCATGTGAATAACATATTCAAAGATACATCCACAATGAGAAATTAGCAGAGACAACAGTAATGAAGTGTATTTATTTAATGCATTCGATGTGACAGCACTGTTCACCTCCATCAACATCGATCTGGTAAAGGAAACATTCGCCACACTTTTAGAACAGAGCATTACACACACACCAAACACCATCAATCACATTACCAATTAAAACATCATGAAGCTAGTGGACCTGTGCCTCATCACCCACTTCATTTTCAACAACATAATCTACAAACCAACCAACGGCACACCCATGGGATCTCCGCTATCAGGATTCATAGCAGAAGCGGTAATGCATAGGCTAGAGCAAACAGCCCTACCAATCATCAAACCAAAAATCTGGGTTCGCTGCGAAGATGACACCTTTGTCATCACAAAACGAAACAAGATAGAAGAGACACTTAAAATCATCAACAACACCTTCACAGGCATAACGTTCACCAAGGAGGAAGAAACTGACAACAATCTCGCATTTCTGGACGTCATCGTAGAAAGAAAGGACAAGGAAGAATTACAAACCTGCGTATACATAAAACTGACAAACACTGACCAAACACTCAACTACACCAGTAACCATCCCAACACACACAAACGAAGCTGTATCTAAACTCTATTCCAACGAGCCACCCCACACTGTAGGACAGACGAACTTCGAAAAACAGAGGAGAGCCACGTATACGACATATTGAAGAAGAACGGATACTCAAAAAACATAGTGTGCAGATTCCTCAAGAACAAACCACGACAAGCAGACAAAGCACAGCTAGAAACCCGAACCACTTTACCATATATCAAAGAAGTTTCGGAAATGACAGCCGCACTACTGAGACCCCTCGGAATCTTAGTAACACACAACACCGCCAACATTCTCAAACAAAAACTAACAAACTTAAAAGACCCAGTACATCTCATGGACAAAACCAACGTCATCTATAAAATTCCATGCAAGGGATGCCACAAACACTACATAGGACAAACAGGAAGAAAGTTAGCCACCAGGATACATGAACACCAGCTAGCCACAAAAAGACACAACGCTCTCTCCCTCATAGCCCTACACACGGATGAAAAAAAAACACCATTTCGAGTGGGACAGCACACCTATCCTGGGACAGGCTAAGCAAATACATGCCAGATAATTCCTAGAGGCCTGGCACTCCAACCACAACGCCATAAACAAGCACATAGATCTAGATGCCGTCTATCAACTTCTGAGAAAACGAACAGGAAATGACATCACCACAAACTCCAGGAACCCCATCCAGGAGAAAGATATAAATAGAAATCAGGAGATAACAGCATCGCTTCACTTGGAGGTCGCCACTGATGAAATGTCTGGATATCAAACCTACAGTTCAGCGACCAAACCTACACCCTAAACCTAAACTGAGCTACAAACCTTCACAAACCTTGCGAAGTGTATTTATGCAATAGAAAATACAGGGACAAAATGATTTTCTGTAGAGACCAAAATATGCAAAGTACAAAGAGATAAAATTGTTAAAATCCACTCCTGATATTGAGTTATATAAATTTAAATTTGGATTAGAAAACTAGGAAAGTGGTGTGCAAAGTTTATCAATCATTATTTGATCCACAGCGGAGATACTGATTTCCCCTCTGTCAGTGATCCCCCTCACTGTGATTCTCTGGCCCTATCTCTCTCACAGTATCTGGAGGTGGAGTGGGAGTGTTGGGTGGGGTCATCATTTACTGCTGCTCATGGCACAGTTCATTTAAAAAATCCAACTTCGCCATGGAACTAATCTACAGGCCTATTAGGTTATGTTTAGCTGTCAGTTACCGGGCTCTGTGATATTATTGGAAAGAAATTATCTGGGATGACAGCCAGTATCAGCAGAGTGGTCAAAAGTGATGGCACCCAGACAAAGGGCTTGTAGTTCAGAATAATTTATAAATAAAATTTCCAACTTCTGTCCGTCGGTATTTATCTACCCTCCTGCTGTCTTCTGATCTATCTGGCTTCACATTCATCGAACACCTCTTCCTCTCCCGCTCAGTCTCAGTTTATCTCACTTCACTACTATTTCTCTGTTTATTTCTCTCTCACACCATCTACCTCAACACACTCTATCTCCAATTGTGCTTTTGAAGTGCTTGTGACCTCACAATGGTTTGACAGACCTCCATCAGTGTTATAATAGTTCGGCACTTCTCTGACCCACAATAAATATTTTGGTGCATAGACAGATAAGCTGGTCCAGTGACAGGTACAGTGCACAATCACTCATTATCTCTAATGTTCTTTTCTGATGTACAGCAGCCTTGCAATGTTTGTGAAAACAAAATAGACTGAATGAAATTCTAGCAGTCCAGAAGACGTTTATGACTGTGTATTTCAATCAGGATTTAATGAAGAATGAGATTCCAGAAAAAATAAACATAAGCAATGAAAGAAAAACAAGGCAACATAAGAAATAGCAGCTGAGTACAACATATGGTTCCAAGTAGGCCTCACTGTAATATCGCTAGATTGTCAATCCAGAAAATCAGCTCTTGTTCTATGGACCCAGATTCGAATCCTGCCACTGCAGATGGTGGAAATTTAATTCAATAATTTTAAAAAAGCTGGAATTAAGAAACTACCACAGAGAAGAAAAAAACCACTTGGTTCACTAATACCCTCCAATAAAGTAATCTTTCATCCTCAAACCAGACCCAAAGCAATGTGATGACTCTCAATCGGCCTCTGAAATGATCTAGCATGTCATTCAGTTACACCAATCTATACAAAATCTCAAAGAAATAAAGCCGAGTGGACCAACAGGTATCGATCTGACCACCGAGAAGGTCATTTGGAAACAACACTGTCGAACCTGCAAAGTCCTCCGTTCTTTCATGATGCTTTCAGACGTGAGTTGGGAAGCATGGACTGGGAGCAATTGTTCCATAGAAAGGGCACTGTAGACATGTGGAGACTGTTTAAGGAACAGTTGTTGCGAGTGATGCATAAATGTGTTCCTCTGAGACAGGCAAGAAGGGGTAAGAAAAGGAACCTGGGAGGACGAGAGCGGAGGAGCTTCTAGTCAAAAGAAAGAAGGCAGTTTCATTAGATGGAGGAAGAAAGGGTCTTGTTCAGATCGAGGGGATTACAGGCTGGCGAGGAAGAAGCTCAAAAATGGTCTGAGGATGGCTCGGAGTGGGCACGAGAAAGGCTTGGCAGGAAGGATTAGGGAGAATCCAAAGGCGTTTTACACATATGTGAGGAATAAGAGAATGATCAAACAAGCAGTAGGGCCGATCAGGGATAGCATAGGGAACTTGTGAAGAGTCTGAGAAGGTAGGGGAATCCCTAAATGAGTTTTTTGGTTCTGTCTTTACTAAAGAAACGGACCTTGTAGTGAATGAAACCATTAATGCTTGAATGGATAGAGATTGAGGAAGCTGATGTGCTGAAAGTTTTGGCAAACATTAAGATTGATAAGTCGCCAGGGCCAGACCAGATTTGGCCTCGGCTGCTTTGGGAAGCGAGAAATGTGATTGCTTCGCGGCTTGCAAAGATCTTTGCATACTCTCTCTCCACCAGAGTCGTACCTGAGGACTGGAGGGACTCAAATGTAATTCCTCTCTTCAAGAAAGTAAATAAGGAAATCCCTGACAATTGCAGGTCAGTCAGTCTCACGTCTGTCGTCTACAAGGTGTATGAAAGGATTCTAAGGGATATGATTTATGACCATCTGGAAGAGCGTGGCTTGACTAAATGCAGTCAGCATGGCTTTGTGAGGGACAGGTCATGCCTCACAAATCTTATTCAGTTATTTGAGGATTTTACTAGACAAGTTGATGTGGAGTATCTGGACTTCAGCAAGGAATTTGATAAAGTTCCTCATGGTGGGCTCGTTCAGAAAGTCAGGAGGAATGGGATGAAAGGAAATTTAGATGTCTGGATACAGAATTAGCTGGTTGACAGAAAACAGTTGGTCGTAGTGGAGGGAATGTATTCCGCCTGGAAGTCAGTGGTGAGTGGTGTTCCACAGGGCTCTGTTCTTGGGACTCCATTCTTGGTAATTTTTATTAATAACTTGGATGAGGAGATTGAGGGATTGTTTAGCAAGTTTGCAGATGGCACAAAGGTGGGCGGTGTCGTGAACAGTATGGAGGGATGTTGTAAGCTGCAGCGTAACATTGACAGGAGGCAGAGATGGGCTGAGAGGTGGCAGATGGAGTTCAACCTGAATAAATGCGAAGTGATGAATTTTGGAAGGTCGAACTTGAAAGTTGAGTACAGGATTAAAGACAGAATTCTTGGGAGTGTGGATGAACAGTGAGATCTTGGTGTGCAGATACACAGATAACTTAAAATTGCCACCAAGGTGGACAGGGTTGTTAATAAAGCATATTGTGGTTTGGATTTCATTAATAGGGGGATTGAGTTTAAGAGCCATGAGATCTTGTTGCAGCTCTATAAAACGTTGGTTAGACTGCACTTGGAATACTGTGTCCAGTTCTGGTCACCCTATAATAGGAAAAATGTGAATGCTTTGGAGAGGATTCAGAGGAGGTTTACCAGGACGCTGCCTGGAATGGAGGGTTTATCTAACGAAGAGGGTTGACTGAGCACTGACAGTTTTCTTTGGAAAAAAGAAGGAAGAGAGGGGACCTAATTGATGTGTACGAGGTGAAGAGAGGCATATATAGAGTTGATAACCAGAGACTTTTTCCCAGTGTAGAAATTGTTAACAGGAGGGATCATAGTTTTAAGCCGTTTGGCGGATAGTATAGAGGAAATGTCAGAAACGGGTTCTTTATGCAGAGAGTTTTGAGAGCATGGAATGCATTGCCAGCAGCAGTTGTGGAAGCGATGTCATTGGGGATCTTTAAGAGACTGATGGACATGCATGTGATCACAGACATTTGAGGGTTCGTACATTATGTTTACCTTACAGGACGATCAATGGTCGGCACAACTTCGTGGGCTGAATTGCCTGCTCTGTGCTGTACTGTTCTATGTTCAATGTTCTAACATCTGAGGGCTTAGTGCCAATATTCCGACAACTGCCTTACAGATTAATCAAGCAACAGCCTGACATAGTCATGCTCATGAAATTATATTAGGGGCGGCACGGTGGCACAGTGGTTAGCACTGCTGCCTCACAGCGCCAGGGACCTGGGTTCAATTCCCGCCTCAGGTGACTGACTGTGTGGAGTTTGCACGCTCTCCCCGTGTCTGCGTGGGTTTCCTCCGGGTGCTCCGGTTTCCTCCCACAGTCCAAAGATGTGCGGGTCAGGTGAATTGGTCATGCTAAATTGCCCGTAGTGTTAGGTAAGGGGTATATGTAGGGATATGAGTGGGTTGCGCTTCGGCGGGTCGGTGTGGACTTGTTGGGCCGAAGGGCCTGTTTCCACACTGTAAGTAATCTAATCTAAAAACCTTTCAGAAATACCCCAGACACCACCATCACCATCACTGGAGATGTCCTGGCCCAAGGTAAGGACTGATCCAGCAGAGGGGTCAGCTCAGTACGATACATTCTGGAGTTAGTTGCTCTGCGAGTCCCCAAAACTAACTCCGGATCCAATGAAGTCCCATGACTTTAAATTGAACGTGGGCAAAGCAGCCTTACTGATTACCATGTAACGTCATTCCTCAGTTGAATCAGTCCTCCTCCATGTTGAACAACACTTGGAGAAAGAACTGACTATGAAAAGAGCACAAAGCATATTCTGGCTGGGGGATTTCAAAGTCAAACACAAGAGTGGTTTGGCAGCAGTACTACTGATCACGCTGGTCGGGTCCTAAAGGACATAGCTACTAGATTGGGTCTGCAGAAGGTAGCGTGGGAATGAACGAGAGGGGAAAAAAACGCACCTGACCTACCAACTGCAGATGCATCTGTCCATGACAGCATCGGTAAAACTGACCACCGCAATGTCGTTGAAAAGGGAAAGTCTCACGGTCACATTGCGAATAAACTCTATTGTGTTGTGTGGCACTATTAACATGCTAAATGGCACTGACTTCCAACAGATCTTGAAACTCAAGACTGAGCAGCCATAAGACGCTGTGGTCCATCAATAGCAGAAGAACTATACTCCAGCACAATCTGTAATGTCATGGCCCAGCATATAAACCACTCAAGTATTACCATCAAGCCAGAGGATTAACCCGAGTGCAATAGAGAGTTCAACAATGGGAAAAAAAACTGCTCAAGTATGTTCTGTACATAAAACGCAGGACAAATTCAACCCAGAAATACCGCCTCATCATTCTTCTCTCCATCATCAATAAAGTGATGGAAGGACTCATCAACAGTGCTGTCAAACAGCACCTGCTCAGCACTACTTGCTCAGTGATGCCCAGTTTGGGTTCCACCAGGACCGCTCAGCTCCTGACTTCAACACATCCTTTGTTCAAACATAGACAAATGAACTGAATTCCAACGCTTGAAATCAAGGCTGCATTTTTAAAAACATTTTACATCAAGGAACCCAAGCAAAAAGGACATTGCGAGCAAGTACTTCATTATTGGAGTCATATCTGACAGATAGGAAAACGGTCATAGTTGTTGGAGGTCAGTCATCTCAGTTACAGTTTATCTCTACAGTAGTCCCTCAGGATAATGTGGATATAGGTTTGCTCCATGAGCGGAAAAGTTCATTTTCAGACGTTTCGTCACCATACTGGGTAACATCTTCACTAACCCTCCGGATGAACCCGAGGTACAAACATCTTCTGCTGCTTCATCAATGGCCTTCTCTCCATCATAAGATCAGGAGTGGGGACATTCGACAATGACTGCACAATGTTCAGCACCATTCGCTAATGCTCAGGCACGGAAGCAGACCTTGCCAAAATGCAACAAGGTCTGGACAATATCCAGGCTTGGGCTGAGAAGTGACAAGTGACACTTGCACCACACAAATGCCAGACAATGACAATCACCAATAAGAAGCAATATAATTATTCAGCAGCAGATTTGTCACTAAATTCCACAGCCCACCCCCTCTATCAATACATTTGAGGTAACCATTGATGAGAAACTCAACTGGACTCTCCACTTAAACAAAAGAGCAGATCAGAGTCTATGAATACTGCACAAGTAACTCACCTTCTGTTTTCCCATAGTATATTCACCATCTACAAGGCACAAGTCAGGAGTGAGATGGAATACTCCCCAATTGCCTGAATGAGTGCAGCCACAACGTCACTGAAGAAGCTTGACCCCATCCAGGACAAAACAACCCAATTATTTGGCACCACATCCACACGTATTCACGCCATTCACCACCAACGTTCAGTAGGAGCAGTGTATACTATCTACAAGATGCACTGCAGAAATTCTCCAAACATTCTCAGAAAGCACCTTCCAATCCTACGAGCACTTCCATGTAGAATGACAAGGCAGCAGGCTTTTGCGAACACCACCACCTTCAAGCTCCCCGCCAAAAAAGTCTACATCCTGAATTGAAAATAAATCACTATTCTTTCACTGTTGCTGGGTCAAAACCCTGGAATTCCCTCCCTCATAGCATTGTGGGTCAACACACAGCAGGTAGACTGCAGTGGTACAAGATGGCAACTCAGCACTACCTTCTCAAGGGGGCAACTAGGGTTGGACAACAAATGGCGGGCCCGTCCAATGATTCCCATAACCAAAAAAAATTTTAAAATTCCAAATTGAGAACCTCGATGAGACTGGTTGTCGGATTTGAATATGAACAGGAAAGCGATGTTTCTGATACTAACATTTTAGACCTTTCTATTATTAGAAAGGTGTTCAGTCTTCCATGACATATTGCTGCTGAGTGCTGTGATAAATTGCACCTGTTTTGTTAAATGCAACAATATTAGCGTGACAGGATCGATCCTTCAAAAATGCCAGACTGAAACTAACAATAATCGTCGAGACAATGTACTCTCGCCAGATGAGAATCACAGATAGCAGCTTATATTCAACATATTACTGCTTTACTGGTTAACACTGAGTCCTCCCACCGTCCATATTACAGGGATTACCGTTGACCAGAAGGTGAAGTCAAATCAACGTATAGATACAAGGGTTACAAGAGCAGATGAGAGACTTACAATTCTGCACTGAATAACAGACTGTATGACCATTAGGGTATGAGATAGAGCAATAGATTTAGGCTATTCAGACTGTCTCTTCACTCTGAAACTGTGCCATTTTGTCATAGTCTCTAAGACTAGTGGGAATATCTTCTATACTCTAACTGTATCAATCTTTGCAGTAATCGATCAGTTTCGATCAAATGCGCCGCCCCCCTTCTTCTCAATTCCATTGAGTACAGACATAGAGTGCTCAACTGCCGCTCATATGACAAGCCATCATTCCCAGGATAAATCATGTCCAACATCTGTAGATCCTTCCCCAGAACAGCTCAGAATAATCCAAATGCCATCTATCCATAGTACATTATATTCTCAGCAGTATGTCTCCGCTCTTGTATTCTCACTCTTTTGAAATGAATGTTAACATTACAGTTGCTTTCCTAACTGCCAACTGCACATTAACCGTAAGAGAGGACGAGTACTCCAAACTTCTTTCGTGCTTCAGATTTCATGCAGCCTTTTAGAACATAGTGTCTGCCTGTATTCCGCCTACTGAAGTGCATAATCTCATATGTTCCCATATTGTCTTCCATCAGCCATGTGTTTTCGCAGTGTCCTAAACCGTCCAAGTATTTCTGCAGCCTCCCTATTTCCTCAACATCAACTGCCCATCCAATCACCATTGTATCATCTGCAAAACTAGTCAAACTCTTCCTCCTGAAGCCGAAGTACCAACCTGATTCAAGAAGGCCATCATTATCCTCGTAAGTGAGAAAGCACATGGACTGTGCCCTTTTGAACTACCAGTAAGTGGCTCCGCTCTCAATAATCATGAAGTGTTTTGAGAGGCTGGTTATGGCCTACACAAACTCCAGTCTCCCAGCCTGACCTGCTGCCCTATAAATTGCCGACTGATGCAACGGGTTCACAACTGATGCCATATCCGAACCCTGCAAGCATCCCTGGAACATCTGGAGAACAAGGACACCCAGACCAGACTCCTGCTCATTGACAAAAGCTCCACCTTCGAAATCATTATCGCTTACAGACTAATCACAAAATTCCGCGACCTTTGTCTCAGTTCGATCCTCTGAAACTGGATCCTCAGGTTTCTGACCCACAGACCGCAATCATGAAGATCGGTAAAATCGCCTCCTCCACAATAAAAACCAACACTAAAGCAGCTGAACGATGTGTTCTCAACACCAGACAATACTCCTTGTACACCAACGGCTGTACCCTCAGCTCCCTACTGTTCTCCCTGTACACCCATGGCAGCGCCCTCAGCCAGTTAATGTACTCCCTGTACACTCACGGCTGTGACCTCAGCCCCGTATTTTACTTCCTGCACACTCATGGCTGTGACCTCAACCCCCATTATCCTCCATGCACACCCAAGGTTCATGCCCTCAACCCCTTACTGTACTCCATGTGCACCCAAGACTGTGTCATCAGCCCCCCACTGTAGTCCCTGTACACCCACGGCTGTGCCCTCAGCCCCATAGTGTACTCCCTGTACACTCACGGCTGTGCCCAGGCCAACTACTGAACTCCCTATACACCCACGGTTGTGTCCTGAACCAGCCACTGTCCTCCATGCACTGCCACGGCTGTGTACTCAGCCCCCTAATGTCCTCCCTGTACATCCACGGCTGTGTACTCAGCCCGCTACATACTCCCTGTGCAGCTACAGCTGTGTTTCCAAATTCCAATCAACACCAGCAACAAGTTCACTGATGAAATCACTGTAGCAGTACGGATATCAAACAACAACGCGTCAGAATGGAGAAAGAAGAAAGAGAGCTTGGTGGCATAGTATATTGATAATGACCTCTCCCTCTAATCCTGTAAATGTAAAGGACTGATCATTGACTTTAGGAAGAAAGGAGGGGAACACACCCATCTACATTAACCGTTTGACGGACTGCCGAGCATCAAGTCCCTCAGAGGGATGATAACTGACAACCTGTCTTGAACTTCTCATTTCGGTTTGGCTGTCAGGAAGGATCAACAATGCCTCTCCTTCTTGAGGTGATACAGGAAATTCAGCATGCGCTACTTCTACAGATGCACCATTGAGTGTGTATTGTCCTGGTGCATAACAGCCTGGTACGGCAACTGCTCTACTCAGGACCCTGAGAAACTACAAAAGGTTGGGAGCACAGTTCAGACCAACACAGACTCTAAAATCCCAACCATTGATTCTATTTACATGGCTCGTTGCTGCAGAAAGCCTGCCAACATCTACTCCAGATTACTGAGGGAAGGGAGAGAGGAAATAGCTGGGGCATTAACAGATATCTTTGTAGCAATCAGTGCTAACCACTGAGCCACTGTGCTGCCCAAAGGCAAGTGGGAGAGGTTGAGAAGGAGAGCCATTCATGGTAACCTCACGTAATACAAGAATTTGTCTCTCACTGCATCACACACCAACCAGCCAGCTGCCACAAGGTATACTTTAAGAAAGATTTGTTCTGTCATGTTTCTTTTTGTAAGCAATTGTTATAAACTTGGAACCGAACTGTCTGCCCTGAATCCAGCAATGTAGCTAACTTTGTTTTTTTTTAAAGTTGGAACAATAGGTGAGGCTGCACTTGTAGTATTGTGTTCAGTTTTGGTCACCTTGCTACAGGAAGGATCTTATTAAACCTCCTTGAACACGGCTGAGATCCCGGAAGGCTGGAGAATTATTCATCCCCTTGTTTAAGAAAGGTAGTAGGGATCATCCAGTCAATTATAGACCGGTGAGACTGATGTCAGGGGTAGGGAGTCTGCTAGAGAAGTTACTGAGGGATAGGATCTATTCTCATTTGGATAAAAATAGTCTTATCAGTGATAGGCAACATCGTTTTGTGCAGGGAAGGTCATGTCTTACCAACTCAATGAAATTCTTTGAGTAAGTGACAAAGTTGATTGATAAGGAATGGACTGTAGATGTATTATTCATGGACTTCAGGAAGGCGTTTGTTATGTTTCCCCACGGTCGGGTTATGGAGAAAGTGAAGTCACATGGTGCGCTAGTTACGTGGATAAAGACCTGGCTGGGCAACAGCAGACAGAGAATTCAAGGGGAAGGGAGTTTCTCAAAATGGAGAGTTGTGACCAGTGGTTTCATTTAAGATGTTTCTGGAAAGATACATGAATGGGCGGGCGAAAGGGATACAAACCCTTAGAAAATAGGCGACAGATTTAGACAGAGGTTTTGGATCAACGCAGGCTTAGGCCGCCGAATGGCCCGTTTCTGTGCTGGGATGTTCTTAGTTCTAACATTATCAAAGACCCATCACACCCCAGTAATGGTCTTCTCCGACCTCTTCTATCAGGCTAAAAGATACAGAAGTTGAAAACACAGAGCAGCTAGTTCAGGAACAGCTTCTTTCTGCCTGTTATTAGACTGATGGATGCATTCTGTAATCTCAGATAATGTCGATCTTGTTCATATTGATCTCGCCTCGCACACGCCCTGTGAAGCGTAACCTGTATGCCACTCAGACATGTTTTGCAGGCATTATTCTGTACATCCTTGCTTACTATGATTTGCCAGTACATCTTGGTACAGGTCAAAGCAAATCCTCACCTCCCTCCCCCTAGCTCCCTCCAGTGCTCACTCCAAGCTCATTGTGGTCCGCACCCCCAGCACCTCCCATTCCCCATCCCCAGCTCCCTGTGTGCTTTGTGTCTCACTATTTCTCTCACACTGTCTGGTTCCCCGTGTTTTCGTTTTCTCTGTCTTCTGTTTCTTTCCCTGAACTTACTATCTCCCCTTTTCCCTGTCCATGTGACTGTTTGTTTCATGTTTTGTTTCCTTTCTGTTTTACTGACTGTCCTTCTGTCTCCCTCGCTGTATTCTCTTTCTCCTTATACGTGTCTGTCTCTTTCTCCCTCATTCTGATGGTGATGGCTTCTCTATTCTTATGAAGCATGTGATGGTTCTTTGGTTGGATGTTGGCATCACAATAAACTCAATTGTGTTTTGGTATCTTGGACATAATTTAAATTTATTGGTTAAATTTCAATTGTTGTCAAAACAGCAACCAGAACGTGGATATCCATTTAACAGCCCATTGTTACATCAAACTATTTTCGAACTGCCTTCTCGCAGTACTCTGCGTACTGAGAACTGAAAGCATTCTATTCACGTGCATAAAAGTGTGACAGTAAATGCTCTTCCCAGGACCATAAGAAACTACAGACCGTTGTGTGCACAGCCCAGATTATCACGGAAGACAACCTTCCAACCATTTATACTTCCCATTGTCAGTGAAAAGCTGGCAACGTTAAATATCTCTCCAAAACAAGTAATGATTTCCTACAACCTTTCCAAAATGGAGGAGATACAGAGGCTTGAAAACATGGACCAGTATGCTCAGGAACACCTTCTTCCCTACCGTAATTGGACTGACGAATTGACATCTCTAACTTTTCGAATAACATTAATCTGGCTAACGTCGATCTTGCTTTGCACACCTTCTGTGCAGCTGTCACCTTTTATGCCTCACTCTTTCTAAATGCCCTGTGAGGCACAAGATCTTCTCACAGGCAATCAAAAAGTGAACTAATGCTTGCCCAGCCAGTGGTACCCATTTCCATTAATGACTATAAGAAGATGACGACACTCAGGAAACACAGATAGGTGGGATCAAATCGCTCTAAACATGATCTTAGATATATACAGGCTTCCCTCGGTATCTGAAAGCAAGGTGTTCCTACACAGCATTTCATAAAGCGAAGTAGCATTAATTTATGTGTGAAAAATTTACCTTTCTTAGTAAAAGTAAAAATCCTCTTCGTATTTCTTTTGGTTCGTGATAACAGGACCTAATGGAGGTTTTTCGAAAAGGGAAGTGGCAAAAAGCGATTTTTTTACAAGCGGGGGATACATGTACCGACATGGGCATGATATTCAGGAAGATGGGAAAAGTTAAAATTAAATGAGGTGAATTTTATTTCCACCCCAGCTAATCATCATTCCTTTTGTTTGCTCTTTTTCTTCTATCTCTCTCTTTCTCTATCGATTCAATTCAATTCATTCCTCCTGCCCTTCAAAGCAGACTTCCCTGTTACCAGCATTATTCACACTATTTTCCAGCTGCTTTCGGTTCAGATAAGCTCCCCAGCACTTTCTGTTCTTTTCTTTGCATTTTTAATGCAATTTCAGATCTCCAGGATCTTTCTTTATTTGGTTTAACCTTCAAATTTATTATTCCATGGGAAGTAAGCATATCTGTCCAGGGCAACATTTGTTAATCTTCACTAATTGCCCTGACTATGAGACCATTCCACAAGCCAATATAAAGTCAAGCTCATTGATATGGGTCTGAGGTCACACTTAACCTAGTCTGGGTAATAACATTAGATTTCTTTACCGAAGATCATCAGTGAAACAGGAAGATTTTCAGACAAAATGTGGGTTTTATGATTGTTTTTCCTGAAATTCATTTTTATTCCAATTCTTAGCATTTCTATTTAAGTTCTGCCATCAGATGCAGTAGGACTTGAAACAAATCGCTTGAAACAATATCTTTCGTTTAATAAGCTTTGCTCCTGAATTACAGCCAGCGACATTCTGATACACTGTCCTAAACATGAAGTAATGTCCGAGACAAGAACAATTTTGTGATTGAAATACTGGAAAAGTGGCCAGAAGAGAGCTTGAAACAAAACGTCTGAATTTTACCAACGTGCAGACAATGATTTGTTCAGCCAGAGCACTGAGGCAGAGACGGAGATTGGGGATATTATGAGCTGGTAGTAGACAGGTTTGGTGACAGAGAGAACACGAGACATAAATCAGTTAAGGGCAAAAAGGGATATCGAGGTTGTGCAGAGTTTTGTTCTCAGATGTGTGTAAGAGAGTGGTTGCAACGCAGATGACTGGAAACTGCAATTGAAATTGAAGATAAAAGTTTATTTCATTGACAAATATAGATAACAGAAATTGCAATGAAGTTCAATTTTTGTGGGATTAATGAATGAAGTAGAGAAGAGTAAAGTAGCGAACACCAACAAGAGTGAGGATAGGTTATGATTTGGAGATGCCGGTGTTGGACCGGGATGTACAAAGTTAAAATCTCACAACACCAGGTTAAAGACCAACAGGCTTAATTGGAGGCACACGAGATTTGGAGCGTTCCTCCTCCACCATGGGTTCGTAACATACCCTCCACCCCGCTCAGAATAATGATCAGCACCGCTAATAATCGATATGGTAGAAATCCCAACAGAGGAAAATGTTGAAAAGACTCAAGGAAAGCCTCCTCTCCATTGGTGTAATTATCGAGTCCATTATTCTCAGATTCCGATCTGATCTCTCCATGTCTGTGCAGCTGCTGATCTCTGTTACTGTTGGAGCTGATGCATCGTCTCCTACACTGGATAGTGCACTGAGTGAAGCCCCTCAGCAATAGAGAGGGAAACCCTCCAGTGACACAGTTACAATGCATGGAGATTTACATTAATCTCAGTCACTGAGCAAACAGTCCTAGCTTTCAATACAGCACATCCAGTTCACAAAATATCTGGAATGGACTGGATGCTGACATCGCTGGCTAGTAGTCACATCACCCATCACCAATTCCTCCATCCTGAAGTCAGTTATGAGAGAGAATGATGGATGTTTTCTTATCGCAGGCTAAATGACTCTGCTCTCTTGTACGTTTGCAATGTTGTAACCATCTTATCCCGAATCTCCGTCCCTCCACAAAAAAAGAAACAATCAGGATATTGTTACTGTGCTTATTTCTCCTCCACGGGAACAAACGCCAGCGAACAGAATGTCACTGGGCACAGTTGCCCTGAACATAGACAGGAAGTGTGGACTTCTCTGAATGTCCTTCTCCCTACTGTAATACAGAAACGTTGGACCTTCCATACAGAATATGGTTTCGTAACTTATTTATACAAATTCACAAACATCTTAATGCAGTTTTATTTGCTATAAAGCAGTAATTTTACGCTTTTTCCTCTCAGCCCAAAACCAAAAGTGAACTTATTCATTAAGACTTATGAATTAATGAGTCAGGTTTAGCTAGGAGATAGGGCGGAATGGGGGCAGTGGCTGTGGAGACTGCATGGTATTCCTCAGTAATCACCACTTTTAACGTCAGCAAGAATTAAATATAGTTCACAACAAGGGAAGAGCCAACGTTTGGGAGATGCAATACGGAATGAAAATGTGAACTGAACAGGATAATTTTAAATGTGATAAAGTGAACTATATTATATATACACACCATTTAATCATTGGGAATACAGTTTGAATAGAGTCACCGCACCTGAAACATTAAGTTTGATTTCTCTTGACAGATACCGCCAGACCTGCTGAGCTTTCCCTCCAATGTCTGTTTTTGTTTGAGATTTATCATATTGTTCATATCTGGCAGGATGCTTACAAGTAAAAGCAGATGCTAAAAACAAAACGTGCAGAGCTACGGGCACAATACAGGAGAATATTATTAGAAATATCGCTGAGTCCAAACTGGAAGAGACAATGGGCTGAGGTTTCACGACATTTGCTGTAATAATTCTATGTTATGCATTGGAGATTGGGGAGGCAAGCTAGTTCAATGAAGGACACAGAGTGTTCCAACATCAAAAATCTATCCCGATTAATTCATGAAGTTCAGCTAAATGTATTTTCAAACGAAATAGATTTCCTGAGACTTACAGGATGTTCAGATTTTTTTTAACTTTCTATCTTAAAGAAGAAACAGATTTCGGCTGTAATTCAGGTGTCACAGACACACCAACATTAACAGAAACAAGGAAGTGCCACATTGTCCAAGTATTACAAAGGTCAACTTGTAGACATGTCAATAAACATAAAATATAGAGATAATGGAAACATGAAATGCAAACAGAAAATGCTGGAGAAACGAAAAAGATGACGAAGTATCTGCAGAGACAACAGAATTAACATATGTAACATGATCTGACACTGTTCTGAAGTCATATTTGAATCAAAGGTCAATTTTTGCATCTCTTCCCAGATGTTGCCAGATCTCAGATATACTGAGTTTCACTCCAGCTCTTTTGATTTCTTTCTTCTTTCTGAACTGTGACAAAGTGTCTAATCTGAAGCTGTTATCTCAGTTGAATCTCGAGTAATTTGTTATGGACATTAAGTGAGAAATGACAAAGTTCCTATGTTTCTCAGGGGTCTAAATATCGATGACGGATTGCATTGTGAGAACTTGCTATGAAAATGTTGAAACAAAACAGAAGTTGCTGTAAATGCTCAGCAAGTCTGGTAGCACCTGTGCAAAGAAATCAGAGTGACATTTCAGGTCCAGTGCCCCTTCCTCAGAACTGATGGTAACACGGAAAATGTTGGTTTATATGCAGAAGACACTGGATATCTCTTAATGGAGACTGTTAATAGCTAACAATAGGTTGTGAGTAATAGAAGGCTATGTGACAACTCGGCCTGGTGTATGGGTAGGGGGCTAGGACATTGGGAATTTCAGATCCGAAAACTATTGATTTTGAGTCTACAGTGCTGCAGGGTTTGCACATGGAAAATGGCTTGTTGTTCTTCCAGCTTGCGCGGAACTTGCCTGGAACACTGCAGCAAGCCTGACACAGAGATATTGGCCAGGGAAAAGGATGGGCTGTTAAACTGACAGGCAAATGAAAGCTCAGGGTCATTTGCAGCAGTCCAACTTCGATGTTCTGTGAAGCGGTCACCCAGTGTACTCTTCACTTCCCCGATGTAGAGGAGACCACATTGTGAGGAGAGCATGTAGTAGACTGGATTCTGGGAAATGTTGGTACGGTGCTGCTTCATCTGGAGGGCATAGCTGGGCCCTTGGATACTGATGAGGAGGGACGTAAATGGGAAAGTGTTGCACCTCCAGCAGCGGAAGTGAGGTGGACCTGTATTGGGAATTAATAAAGAGTAGACCAGTGTGTCCTGGAGGGAATGATTCTTCCAGAAGGTGGACAAGGGAGGAGAGGTGAATATGTGCAGGTGGGGGCATCTCGCTGGAGGTGGGGAAAATGCGGGCTGATGATCCTCTGCATGTGAATGCTGCTGTGATAGTAGGTAAGGACAAGGGAAACTCCGGTGCTAGAGGGAAGGGGAGGGGTAGGCTTGAAGTGCAGGAGATGGGTCAGACTCGGTTGAGGACTCTGTTGACAACAATGATGGGGAATCCCTTGATTGAGGAACAGGGTGGATATTTCAAAGGCTTCCTTGTTGAATTTAGTATCATCAGAAGCAATGAAGTGGAGACGGAAGAACTGGGGGAATGGAATGAGTCTATGCAGGAAACCTGGTGTGAGGACGTATACTCCAGGAAGCCGTGGGAGTCGTGGGATAATACTGGATATCAGTGGCTTGTCTATCCCCAGAAATGGAAACAGAGATGTTGAGGAAAGGAAGGAAGGAGTCAGAGATAGACCAGATGAAAGTGATGGAGGGGTTCAAATTCCAAGCGAAATCGGTGAACTTTTCCAATTCCGGACAAGAGAGAGATGCAGCCGCGATGATATCATCTATGTATCGGACAAGAGTTGTGGATAGGTGCTGAAATAGAACTGGACCGAGGAATGTTCGACGTACTTCAAGAAGAAACAGGCATACGTGTGTATCCATGCACTTCCTCTGTGGCAGGAGCAGGCTGAAGCAATGGGTCTGCCCAGGCATTTCTGATAGTGAATTTTTGGGCGGGTGATAGAAGCGAGCACTGCTGTCAGAGGACCAACAAATTGGGGGCAGTTAGCGGGAGAGGTGAGTGGAGCAGGAATCTCCAGATGAAATATGGTCAGTTATCATAGTTGATACAATGTCATGCTGTGCCATGGTAGGGTCATAGTGCAGGCGGAAATTAGAGGAGGTATCTGAGACTGGGAATTCAACCTCTGCAATTTCGAAATCAGTCCCCCAAACTTATCGGGACTGGCTGAGGAACACAGTCAGGGTTGGATCTAAGCACATGAAGCACATGGAGTGTATGCTGTTCAGACAGCGACAGGTTGGATTTGTCGAGGGGAGTGCAGAGAAATTAAGACAACCAATGTCATGTGGAGATTTCTCAATGAACCGATTTAGTTCAGGTAAAAGCCAGAGCGAGGGGTCCAGGTGGAGGGAGAGTGTTGCAGCTGGGTAACGGGGTATATGGGACAGGGAGAGGAATCTTGCTGAAAGAAATGGGCACTGAGGTGAAGACAGCGGAAGAGCTCAACTTAATGTCAGGCCTAAACTTCTTTAAACTGGGGGCACAGAGAGGTAAAGTTCAGATAATTGCTAAGTACAGAACATTCAGAATCAGAGAGTGAAATTTCAGGAGGGATGGTGAATAAACGACAGGAGGTGGAGTTGGGGAAGGGCATGGAGTCAGAGTGCAGGGTATGGGAGGGGAGGAATTTTCCAGAGGGTCAAGGGCATCTCCAAGTTATTGCAAATTGTGTGCCCAGTACATCTGGTTAGCACAACAAATAAGCGGGTGAATAAATTGAAATTGTGGAGTGGTGCAGCCTTGAGACAATACGATATGATGCTGCTGGACCGAGAAAATGTTGATGTCAGTGGCACTTAGAAAGTAACTGATTGAAAATAATTTTGAAGGTAACCTTATTGTAACGTCATGATTTCACTGGAGTGACACTCAAGCAGCAAGGTCTTACTTTTTGTAGACTTTAGACCAATCTGAAAACGTAATATATCTTGATGTTATTAACAGGACAAATTTGTCCATGGTTTATGAATGCATTGGCAAGGGCAGAGTTTATTTGTCATTCCCAATAGCTTTGGGGAAAGTGTCATTGTTCAGTGAGGAAATTACCAGCGCAGAACTTCCTGCAATTCCCATTGACCACAATTTACTCAGGATCCCTGATGTCACATGAGTCAAATACTACTTTGATGCAACACAAATTACTCTGACCTCAATTCATTGGAAAATCAGTTAAATGAATAAAGAACAAAGATAGTACAAGGTCTATTTGAACAATGTGCTCACGCTACACACGATGTTTAAGGGAAAACTGATGCATGAATTTCTGATTCTGAGGAGAGGTTTGTCCTATTTGTGATGAGGCTGTTTGGTTAAATGCTGTGACAGAGAGACAGAAAGACACTCCACTCTGTACCCTGGGGAACAAAACCATCCTGTTCACGGTGCATCAGACAGTGACAGAAACACACTATTGTCTGTTCCTATTGGACATTGATCATCTCAATCTCATCATTGACCGATGACAAATAGCAGCACAGATGTCAGCTGCTCCCATCATCCCAGTTAGACAGCAAAAAGGGGAAGGGATGGCCAGAGAAAGTGGGAGTAACTGGGAAATTGGTGTAACTTACAGTGGGAGTGGCAGAAGAAGAGTGTGAAGGGAGATCATCAGTGGAAGAATATGTAGCAGCAGAAGGGGTAGTGCAAGGGGAGTAGGAATGAGTGAAAAGAGTAGGACGGAGGAGGAAGAATGGCAGATGAAGTTTTAGTGACATGGAAAAGTTTGTTTTTGAGGAATGAGATTGGATGAGAAAACATCACTGTACAAGAAAATCGGGATCTGGTTTCCATTCAAAATGTAGCAAGGATTCCTTGTACTTTCTCTTCTATCACTTGATTCTTTTTCAGGTTGGACATGTATTATATATTTCAATATATCCATCAAGTGCAGACGACATTTTTCTTTATCCCCTATGGTGGTGTTTCAATGTTTTTAATTTTATTTGCAGTATATATTTGCTTCCAATTCATGGTGGATATGAGAATATGATTTGATATTCTGCAGTTTGCCCATAACATAGAATTTATTTGAATATTTATGCTCATCACACTCGCTGATTTAAACAAACAATGAATGAGTACATGTCCATCCTGCAGATTAAAAAAATTCTTCAGCTCTAGCAATTGCAGGGAATGTTACAAAGAACAGTTCCACACAAAATACTAACGTTCCACTGCAAGGTGCCAAACCCTTGTTTTTCGTTAATTATTTACAATGTTTCTAAATAAAACATGCAGAGGGGCAGGGTGTAAAAGGTGAATTCAACTCTGTGTCGAAAATGCTATTTGTGGCTCCCTCATTAAATGTGCTAACTACATCACTCATAAATTCACCAAAATAGGAAAAGCAAGAGACTGGAATTGTCAAATCATCCTCGCAATAACATTTGGAGAACAGAAAGGAAATCAGAGTTTGTTTGTGATATTCAGGAATGACGATTGTGAGAATGTGGGGAGCAGTGGAATGATGACCAATGTTATGGATGACAAAAAGATGACCTCGGTGGATCGCAGTCAGGAGGAAGGTGTTAGGCTATAGGAGGACAGAGACAGATTATTCAGATAGCCAGATCAATGTCTGATGAAATTTAACACCGATAAATTGGGAAGATGCAAGTCAGAAGTACCAAGACAAGTGAGTACTCAAAAGTTTGTATGAAAGAGGAAGGCTAAATTTGCTCGTTTTTTCTTTGCAGCAGGAAGGTTGAGTAGGGAACATGGTACAGGTGTACAAGAGCACAAGGGGTATGGAGAAGATGAACAGACAACAGATTTTTTTTTCTTAGTCAAACAATTAAAAACAAAAGGATACACTTTTACAGCAAAAGGCGGGGGATTAAGAGAGGATTTGCGGAATGTCTTTCAAAGTGAGAGGCGAGTATGAATCTGGAATGCGTTGTCTAGGAGGGTGGTTGAGGCAGGTGACCACACAAACGTTTAAACAGCCTTTGGATATGCACTTGCTGGCACAGACGTGATAGGCCTGTTTTTCATTGCAGGATTCTTTGCAGTGGCAGCCATGAACGCTCTGGTATATTCTGAAACACTAAGCAATGGCAGTTGCTGCTTTGTTCATTTGACTGTACTCAGTAAGTGGCTACATTACAAACCAGCATCATCTCATGCAGCGTCAGCACTTACTCAACCAAAGTCAGCCCAGCTATCTCTGGGAACATCCAGGGTAATTCACATGCTCTGTGCAAGCACTGTCCAACAGCAGCACTGATATTATTCTGGCTGTTTGCCACCATTATTATAGTCACAGCCATAACTTGAACACAGCTTTTCCTCCATTATAATACAGACCCTTATCAATAAGGATGTTATTTCTCTGAAGCATAATAAATTATTTCCCAGGTATTCACTTTGACAAACAGCAGGTTTTCCTGTGTTATTTTTGCCAGTTGTTTCTCACAGAATTCACCCCCCCAACCTTTTTACACGTTAACATTTTCTTGTGCACTATCTCCCTGATCTCACACACCTCACTCCCTTACATCCCCCACACTCTCCATTCTTATCGATGAATCTCTGAAAAACCTGTGTCTCACCTCGATAATTTATTCCAACTCCCAACTCACATTTTGGACTGATTTGATTCCTTCTCTCGGCATGGTCATTAAACTGGCCGTGCCTGATGTCCTATTCAACTCGACCTTCAGGTTGGAATGCTATGCTTCTCGGAATTTTCGTGCGTGTATCTGTTTGGCTTGTCCTCGATGGACGTGCAGATGCAGTCGAAATGGTGTACTTTCTCATCTGTATGTAAATCTACTAGTGATAGTGGGTTATGTCTGTTTTTCTGGCTAGTTGTTGTTCATGTATCCAGATGGCTAGTTTTCTGCCTGTTTTTCCGATGTAGTGCTTGTTACAGTTCTTGCAAGGCTTATTCTTCCTGGAGCAGAACAGACAAATATGTGAAAATATTGCGGTGCTCAAAAGTATGAAAAGATGTAAAACAGGAGTACTCTGTTTCCGTTAGTTGGCATTACAGCATTAATGAATTCTAATTTCAAGATTATCAGCAAAAGAGCCAGGAGTGAGATAAGGAAAATCTTCTTTATTGGGAGTGTTGTTAGGATTTGGAATGGACTGCCTGGAAGATTTGTGGATGAGCCAGACCTCTGTGGTGGGCAAAAGTTGTTGAAGGGAATCATGAGGGACAGGATGCACATGTATTTGGAAAGACAAGGACTGATGCGGGATAGTCAACATGGCTTTCGGCGTGGGAAATCATTCCTCACGGACTTGATTGAGTTTTTAAAAGAAGTAACAAAGAAGACTGATGAGGGCAGAACAGTAGATGTGATCTATATGGACTTCAATGAGACGTTCGACAAGATTCCCATGGTTGTCTGATTAGCAAGGTTATATTTCATGGAATACAGGGAGAAGTAGCCATTTGGATACAGAACTGGCTCAAAGGCAAAAGACAGAGGGTGGTGTCGGTGGATTGATTTTGAGACTGGAGGCCTGTGACCAGTGAAATGCCACAAGGATCGATGATGGGCCATCTATTTTTTGACATTTACAAAAATGATTTGGATGCGAGCATACGAGGTCCAGTTACTAAGTTTGCAGATGACACCAAAATAGGAGGTGTAGTGGGCAGCGAAGAGGGTTTCCTCAGATTACAACAGGATCTGGACCAGATGGGCCAATGGGCTGTGAGGTGGCAGATGGAGTTTAATTCAGATAAATGCGAGGCGTTGCATTTTGGGAAAGCAAATCTTAGCAGCAATTATGTACATAATGGTAAGGTCCTAGGGCGTGTTGCTAAACAAAGAGACCTTGGAGTGGAGGCTCATAGCTCCTTGAAAGTGGAGTCGTAGGTAAATAGGATAGTGAAGAAGGCATTTTGTATGCTTTCATTTACTTGTCAGAGTATTGATTATAGGAGTTGGGAGGTCATGTTTCGGATGTACTGGATATTGGTGAGGTCACTCTTGGAATATTGCGTGCAAATCTGGTCTCCTTCCTATCAGAAAGATTTTGTGAAACTTCAAAGGATTCAGAAAAGATTTACAAGGACATTGCCATGGTTGGAGTATCTGAGCTACAGGGAGATGCTGAACAGGCTCAGGCTATTTTCTCTGGAACGTTGGAAGCTGAGGGGTAACCTTATAGAGACTTTAAAAATTATGAGGGGCATGGATCGGATAAATAGACAAAGTCTTTTCCCTGGGGTGAGGGAGTCCAGAACTAGGTGACATAGGTTTAGGGTGAGTGGGGAAAGATATAAAAGAGACCTAAGGGACAACTTTTTTCACACAGAGGGTGGTACGTGAATGGAATGAGCTGCCAGAAGATGAGGCGGAGTCTGGTACAATTGCAACATTTAAGAGGCATTTGGATGGGTATATGAATCGAACGGGTTTGGACGGATATGGGCCGGTTGATAGCAGGTGGGACTAGATTGGGTTGAGATAACTTGCCGGCATGGACAGATTGGACCAAAGGGTCTGTTTCATGTTGTACATCTCTACGACTATAACTGGGTATGTATTTGGAAATGTGAATTTAACAGGCTGAAGATACAAGGGCTGGCAAATGAGAGGCGCTTGAGAACCACTTCTGCAGCTGATGCACACACAGTGGCCAATGATCTCCCCCTATACTTAAAAGTTTTGCACATGTGTCTGATGTGAATAAAAGTTAGCATCGGATTGTTTCCCATTGTAAATCCTCGCGAATATCTGGTTATTTAGTGCAGCATAAGCATTTAAAATGCAATTATTGCAAGGCCAGCATCATTATATAGTCTAATTATTGCTCAGAACATGAATATTTTAAATGTTCAAACTTTGTGAGACGATTTGTAACTCGGCTGCTTGTTGTTTGTGGATCTGTTCACGGAGCTGGGAATTTATGTTACAGACGTTTCATCCCCTGTCTAGGTAACATCCTCAGTGCTTGGGAGCCTCCTGTGAAGCGCTTCTGTGATGTTTCCTCCGGTATTTATAGTGGTTTGTCTCTGCCGCTTCCGGTTGTCAGTTCCAGCTGTCCGTTGCAGTGGTCAGTATATTGGGTCCAGGTCGGCGCACTAATTGATTGAATCTGTGGATGAGTGCCATGCCTCTAGGAATTCCCTGGCTGTTCTTTGTTTGGCTTGTCCTATAATGGTAGTATTATCCCAGTCGAATTCATGTTGCTTGTCAGCTGCGTGTGTGGCTACAAAGGATAGCTGGTCGTGTCATTTCGTGACTAGTTGGTGTTTATGGATGCGGATCGTTGGCTGTCTTCCTGTTTGTATTGTCTCCCTCTAAAACTAAATGTGGAGTGGTCTATTGACGTGCTGTTACTTGCAGAGTAGGTGATAATACTTTGATTCCAGAGGCTTCAGTGAGCAGCAACACAGCAAAAGTTGCAGGTAAGCTCAATTAAAGTCTTTTTAACGCTAGTCGGACAGCAGTTGAGATGGCAGTTAGGGCAATTGCATGTTCCTCCTGCGGGATGTGGGAGCTCAGGGAGATTTCCACCGTCCCTGATGACTACACGTGTGGGCAGTGCAACCAGCTGCACCTCCTGGGAGACCGTGTTCAGGAGGTGCAACTGGCTGCTCTCTGGATCATCCAAGATACTGAGAACTTCATAGATAAGAGCTTTAGTGAGATGGTAACGCCCATGTCCCCCCTTAGCCATGTTTGGGTAAAGACTATAATATCCCAGGCACATGTAAAGATCCACGCTCTGAGTTCATATGCATTACTTGTCAGCCCTGCTCCATTTAAATAAACGAAATTAATCCAACAGGCGTTCCTTGCTTACAGCTGTGTTCCAAGCAGAGAGTAGCTGAGCGACCACCGGGAATGGCAAAGGGAATAGGCAGAGAGTGCAGGAATCCCCTGTGGTCATTCCTCCCGAAAAGAAGTACATCAGTTTGGTTACTGATTGTGAGTGTTGGGAGATGGGGGATGCATGTCAGGCAATGACCGTTCAGGGGAAAGCAGCAGTAGCCAGATTGATTGCAGTGCGACTGGCTCTGGGATAGGATAAAGATAAACAGCGTCTTCGAGATAGGAGATTAGATTGTTAGGGAGACACAAACGGGAACCCAGAATGGTGCGTGGCCTCTCAGGTGTCAGGGTCCAGGATGTCTCTAAGTGGCTGCTGAACGTTCTCAGGGAGCGGGGGTGTTTGAGCTGCTAGAAGTCATTGTGTATATTGATGCAAATGACACAGGTAGACATAGGAATGTGGTCCTACAGAGTGATTACTGAATGCTAGGAGAAAAGTTAAACAGCAGGACCTTAATAGTGGTAATCTCCTGATTACTTCCAGTGTCATGAGGTAGTGAAGGCAAGAATAGGAGGATATTGCAGTTAAATATGTGACTAAAGAATTGGTGCAGGAGGAGGGATTCGTATTTAAATCATTGGGAGCTTTTCTGTGACAGAGTTGACCTGTTCAAGGCGGACTGGTGGCACTGGTGGGGGTGGGGGGGGGGGTGACCAATATCTTCGCAGCCAGTTTTGCTAGTGCTAAAAGGGAGTGTTTAAACGAGACTGGCAGGAGATGGTATGCTGAAGAGCTGGGAGGCAAATGTGAGGCTGGAAGGAGATATAGTATTCAGAATAGTACGTTGAAGAGATAGATTAGGCAGGAATACGATAGGGAGCAAGGAATGTCTACGGATTAAATTGCACTTATTTCAATGCAAAATAACTAACAGGTAAGGCCGATGAATTTAGGGTGTGGATAGGTAATCGGCGTTGGATAGAGTAGCTACCACAAAAATATGGCTGAGAGATGGATAGGACTGACCGCTTAATGTAACAGGGTAAAGTGCATTATGAGGGACAGAGATGGTGGAAAGAGGGGAGGGGGTTCATTTCTGATTAACGGGAGTACCACAGCAGTGATCAGAGATAAATTAACTGGTGAATCATCCAATGAGGCTTTGTGTGTGGAACTAAGAAAAAAGAAGGGGATGGTGACATTAATGGGGTTGTACTATTGGCCCCCAAATAGTCAACAGGAATTACAGGAACAAAAATATCTAGAGAGATTGGGAAGACGTGCAGGAACATTCAGGTTGTCATAATAGGGGTTTTAATTTTTATAACAGAATGGAACTGCCAGAGCATTGAGCCATTCGATGGGATGGAATCAAGTAGGTGCGTCAGGAAACTTTCCTCAAGCAGTATATAGACGGTCCTAATCAGGAAGGGGCAAAATATGACCTACTCTTAAAAAATAGGCCAGGACAGGTGAGTGAGGTGACAGTAGATGAGCACTTTGTGACCAGTGACTAATTTTAAAATAGTTATGGAGAGGGAAAAATTCTAGTTCTAAATTGGGACAAGGCTAATTTTGATGGACTCAGACAGGAGTTTGCAGGGGTTGATTAGAGTCGTCTGTTTGCAAGAAAAGGGAGTTCCAGCAAGTGGGAGTTTAAGATCCATATGTTCCTGTAGGGGTGAAAGGAAAGTTGACAGGAATGAGGAACTCTGGATATCAAGAGATGTTTAGGCTTTGACCAAACAAAATGTAGAGGCATGGCTCAGGTAGAGGCAGCTAAAATCAAGGAAATCCCTGGATGTGTATAAGGGATATAGGAGTTTACTGAAGAAGGAAATCAGGAGGACGATTAGGGGGTATGAGCTAACCTTGCCTGAGAAGATCAGGGTGAATCCAAAGTGGTGCTTTAAGTATATTAAAGCAAAAGCAGTAACTAGAGAGAGAATAGGACCCCTCAAAGACCAAAGTGGACATGTATGTGTAGTACCATATTGGATAGGCGATGTCCTCAACAAATATTTCTCCTCTATATTTACAGTGGAGAAAGACATGAATACATGGGAATTTGGGGAAATTAGTGGTGATTACTTGGGGACAGTCCATATCACAGGAGAGGAGGTATTGGATGCGCTAGAATGTTTGTAGTTGGAGAAATCTCATGGGCCTTACCAGATAGATCCAAGAACACTACAAGGGGCTAGAGAAGAATTTGCGGGGGCCCTGGCTGATAACTTTGATCATCAGTTACCACAGGTGAGATCCCCAAAGGCTGAAGGATGGCAAATATTGTGCCCTTATTAAAGAAGGATTGAAAAAGAAAGTCTGGGAAAGACAGACGATTCATCTTAACATCTGTGGGTGGTATATTACTTGAGAAGATTCTAAGGGAGAAGATGTGCATGCATTCGGAAAACAGGGTTTGATTAGGAATAGTAGGCAAGGCGTTTTGAATGGAAGTTCATGCCTGATGAATTACCTAAAACGCTTTGCTGACGTGGCCAGGAAAGTCGAGTAGAGCAGGTTGATAGACGTTCAAACGTGTGGTGCTGGAAAAGCACAGCAGGTAAGGCAGCATTCGACGGGCAGGAGAATCGACATTTCCGGCATAATTCCATCATAAGGAATGTACAAAACAACGATACTCCTGCTTCTCGGATGCTGCCTGACCTTCTGGGCTTTTCCAGTGGCACACTTTTCGACTCTGATCTCCAGCATCTGCAGTGATCACTTTCTCCAAGGGTGGTAGACCCTTGGAGAAATTGTATTTCAGTTACACCAGAACCGGATGAAGCTTTTCAGCCCCGGCGCATGTTATACAGTTACAGGAGGAGACCAATCAGCCCCTTGAATCGGAAGAACTAGACCCAGTTTAGTTCATGCTGCAATAGAGTCTGACTATTCAGCTAGTTGAAGTCAGGAACACAGGAATTGGAAGAGACAACAAGTGACTGGACTATGGGGTATACTGAAATAACACCAGGCTATATAACCCCTCAAGCCTGCCTTTCCCTCCAGTAAGGTCAGGGCTGACCTCTCTCAACCGCAATTTCTCTTTCATGTCCAAATCTTTGTAGCCCTCAACTCCCTGATTTGTCAAAATCCATTAACATCTCCCTGTGCCCCAAATCATTTCAGAGGTGTAGCTGTCTGAGATAGAGAAGCCCCAACAGTCTCTACCCGCTGAGAGAAGGAAGCAGTCCCCACACATATACCTTGGCCTATTGACATGAACAAAAGTTATGGACATAGCATCCAGCTGTCAACTGGATTCATTCCTACCATTGAGCAAATCGGTGGTATCCTTTACCTGTGTTCCCCACCTCACCATGCCGCCTCCTCCTACTACCCCACCTTGCCTCTTTATTTATGCAAGCACCCCCAGGCTTGAAGAAAGGTTATACCCAAGGTGTGGACTTCTTCTCCTGCTGCTGCCTGGTTTGTTGTGTTCTTTTAGCCTCCTTCATTCCAACACTTGCGTTTTTAAACCAAAATCTCTTCTTGTGCAATAGATGAGAGAGAGTGAAGGATCTGTGCCTCGTCTTATCCAATAGCTGCGATGGGCTGAATGGCGTTCTCATATTTCCATGAATCCAACTTCAGATGCCGAATGAACCGCTCGTTTTTAGTCCTTTGGAAATGTTCAGGTTCCAGTAGTACTGTTACATGTTAACAGCACGAGCTTGAATTTTGTCAAGGTTTTGATGCTTTATGCGATCCTTTCTGAGTATCCTAACTTCTGATCGAACTATGGAGGATCAGACATTGCTGAAGCAGCTGAAGGTGTTCGTGCCGAGGAAACTACCCGGAAGATCGTCCCACAGAGATATCCTGGGACTGAGAGGATTGATCTCCACCAGCCACATTGTGTTCTGAATGGCCCAACCAGAGGAGAGTTTACAACTGATTCCCACTAGGTTCAAGTTTATTCAGTCTCCTTGACACCTTGTTCAGTCATGGATTAAAAACAACGACTGCAGATGCTGGAAACCAGAGTCTAGATTAACGTGGTGCCGGAAAAGCATGGCAGGTCAGGCAGCTTCCAAGGAGCAGGAAAATCGACATTTCGGGCAAACGCTCTTCATCAGGAACAGAGACAGTGTCCCTGCAGAGTGCAGAGATAAATGAGATGGGGGTGGAAGTGGGGAGAAAGTAGCATACAGTACAATAGTTAAATGGGGGTGGGGATGGAGGTGATAGGTCAGAGAAGAGGGTGGAGTGGTTAGGTGGAAAGGAGTATAGGCAGATAGGACAGGTCATGGGGACGGTACTGAGCTAGAAGGTTAGAACTGGCGTGAGATAGGGGAAGGGGAACTGAGGAAACTAGTGAAGTCCAAATTGATGCACTGGGGTTGAAGTGTTCTGAGACAGAAAATGAGACGTTCTTCCTCCAGGCGTCTGGTGGTGAGAGAGCAGCGGTGGAGGACGCCCAGGACCTGCATGTCCTCGGCAGAGTGGGATGGGGAGTTGTAATGTTGGCAACAGGGCGGTGTGGTTTATTGGCGCGGGTGTCCCGGAGATGTTCCCTAAAGCGCTCTGCTAGGAGGCGTTCAGTCTTCCCAATGTAGACGAGACCACTTCGGGAGCAATGGATGCAGTAAATGATTTATGTGGATGTGCAGATAAAACTTTGATGGGTATGCAAGGTTCCTTTAGGGCCTGGGATGGAGATGAGAGAGGAGGTGTGGGCGCAGGTGGCAGAGGAGGGTGCCAGGAAGGGAGGGTGGGTTGTTGGGGACGTTGACCTGTCCAGGTTGTCATGGAGGGAACGCTCTTTGCGGAAAGTGGAAATGGCTGAGGAGGGAAATATATCCCCAGTGGTGGGGTCCGTTTGGTGGTGGCAGAAATGTCGTCGGATGATTTGGTGTATGTGAAGGTTGGCAGGGTAGAAGGTGAGCACCAGGAGGGGGTTCTGTCCTTGTTACGGTTAGAGGGATGGAGTTTGATGGTGGAGGTGCGGGATGTGGATAAGATGTGTATGAGGGTATCTTTAAACACGTGGGAAAGAAAATTACAGTCTGTAAACAACGAGGCCATCTGGTGTGTTCAATGGTGGAACTGGTCGTCCTGGGAGCAGATACGGCAGAGGCAGAGGAATTGGGAATGCGGGATGGAATTTTTGCAGCATGTAGGGCTATGGCACTAGGTTGGTTTGGGAAATGTAGTCCTGTGGAAATGTTCAGGTAGCTATAGGACTCGGTAAAAATGTTATTGTCAAGTCAGTCGTCATTAATGGAGATGGAGAGGTACAGGAAGGGGAGGGAGTTGTCAGAGATGGTCCAGGTAAATTTAAGATCGGGGTGGAATGTGTTGATTAAGTTGATGACTTGCTCAAACTCCTCGTGAAAGCACGAGGTGGCGCCAACGCAGTCATCAATGTGGCGGAGGAAGAGGTGGGGAGTGGTGCCGGTGTAATTACGGAAGATGGACTGTTCTATGTAGCCAACAAAGAGACTGGCATAGCTGGGGCCCATACGGGTGCCCATGGCTACCCCTTTCGTCTGGAGGAAGTGGGAGGATTCGAAGGAGAAATTGTTAAGGGTGAGGACCAGTTCAGCCAAGCGAATGAGAGTGTCAGTTGAAGTGTAATTTTGGGGATGTCTGGAGAGGAACATTTGGAGGGTTTGAAGGCCCTAGTCATGGCGGATGGAGGTGTACAGTTATTGGATATCCATGGTGAAGATGAGGCGTTGGGGGCCGGGGAAATGGAAGTCTTGGAGGAGGTGGAGGGCATGGGTGGTGTCTCGAACGTATGTGTGGAGTTTCTGGACTTGGGAGGATAGGACAGTGTCGAGGTAGATAGAGATGAGTTCAGTGGGGCAGGAGCATGCTGAGCAGGGTGATTAGGCTTGTGGATCTTGGGAAGGAGGTAGAATCGGACGGTGCTGGGTTTCCGGACGATGAGGTTGGAAACTGTGGGTGGAAGATCTCCTCCTGAGGTGATTAGGTTTTGTATGGTCTGGGAGATGATGGTTTGTGTTTGAACGGTGCGGACATGGTCGAGGGGGCGAGAGTAGGAGGTTTCTTCGAGTTAGCGTCTGTCTTCAGCAGTGTAAAGATTAGTGCGCCAAACTACCACTGCACCCCCTTTATCTGCTGGCTTGATGGTGAGGTTTGGATTGGAGCAGGGGGAGTGCAGTGCTGTGCGTTGTGAGGGTGAGAAGTTGGAGTGGGGGAAGAGGTAGACAGGTTGAGGTGGTTAATGTCTTGGCAGCAGTTGGATACAAAGACATCGAGGGCCGGTAATAGGCCAGCACGTGGTGTCCAGGTGGATGGAGTGTGAAATAGGAGGATATCATTGATGCTACAAAACTACAAACCAACGAAGTAGAGTCTGCAAAGACAGACTGCTGCATGTTGTTCCTCCTAGCTCCCTTGATAATGGTTTACGTGCTTTACATTGACGTGGTTTCCTGATGGTCAGGAGGCACACCGGATGGTTTGTGCGACGTCTCAAGGAAGCATCTTCCATCTCTGAGAAGAGAGACTAATCTTCTGCACGGATGTCACAAGTTTTTGAGAATTGCCAACTCTATCAGTGTGTGACTGCTGACAGGTTTGTGAACAGCACGATGCTCAGTGCAGGGTCTCACTCCAACTGTACATTCAGATGGTGAGAGTTTGTTCAGAGCATGGAGCTCTCACTCAAGCAACATGGGGGCTCCACACAGATATGTAAACTATCATAGAGTATTAGAGTTCAACAGCCCTTTAGCCCAAACTGGCCCATTCCGTCTAAAATGTTCATGCATGCTAACTCCATTCCCTACATTTGGCCCATATCATTCTAAATGTTTCCGATCATAAGTGTGTCCAAATGTGAAAAAATATATTGCGGAAAACACGTTATATTTCACGATATCAATGTTTTCTTTTGGAAATAATGAATGTTGGTTAATAACACTCAAGTTTTATTTTAATCACATTTTATTCTTTTGACACATTACAAGTTAAACACTCATTTCCTTCACAATCTCCCCATGGTAACATCACCGCAGGGATTAGTCTGTTGTAACACCTTTACACTGTCTCATTGTGGCAAGGAGATCATTCCTTAAAAAGGGGATAACATCTGTTCACAGTGCCCCAAATACTGTCTCAATATCAAACGGGTGATACGGGTTATTTCTGCACTGCTTTACAGCTCTGTCAAATTCACAGAGAAACATGGGGAAAAATAAATGTATCCTTACTTTCCGTACTTTCCATGCTAGGAAAAATAGACTGTTGGGTCGTCGTCAGCTCTTCATGGAGAATATCTCTTTCGAGGATCTCACTGGTATGATACACCAAAAAACAAAAATTTTTAAAATCAGATTGAAGATTTGTAGCTCGGGTATCCGTTGTTGTGGTTCTGCTCGCCGAGCTGGAAGTTTTTGCTGCAAACGTTTCGTTCCCTGGCTAGGGAACATCATCAGTGCTGTTGGAGCCTCGTCTGAAGCGCTGCTTTGATGTTTCTTCCGGTATTTATATTGGTTTGTTCTTGCCGCTTCCGGGTGTCAGTTTCAGCTGCAGTGATTTGTATGTGGGGTCCAGGTCGATGTGTCTGTTGATGGATGTTCTTGCCGTTTCCGGGTGTCAGTTTCAGCTGTAGTGGTTTGTATATGGTGTCCAGGTCAATGTGTCTGTTGATGGAGTTTGGGGATGAATACCATGCTTCTAGGAATTCTCTGGCTGTTCTCTGTCTGGCTTGTCCTATGATAGTGGTGTTTTCCCAGTCAAATTCATGTTGCTGGTTGTCTGAGTGTATGGCTACTAGAGATAGCTGGTCGTGTCGTTTTGTGGCTAGCTGATGTTCATGGATGCGGATTGTTAGCTGTCTTCCTGTTTGTCCTATATAGTGTTTTGTGCAGTCCTTGCATGGTATTTTGTAAACTACGTTAGTTTGGCTCATGCTGGGTATTGGGTCCTTTGTCCTAGTGAGTTGTTGTCTGAGCGTGGATGTTGGCTTGTGTGCTGTTATGAGTCCTAAGGGTCGCAGTAGTCTGGCTGTCAGTTCTGAGACGCTCCTGATGTATGGTAGAGTGGCTAGTCCTTTTGGTTGTGGCATGTCCTCGTTCCTCTGTCTATCTCTTAGGCATCTGGTGATAAAGTTGCGTGGGTATCTGTCACGTCACCAATAGAATAAACAACACACTAAGGAATCAACAAAAAAAGGACAGATAACCAAAGCGGACCAGCAAAGAATGAAACCTGAAAGCAACAACACCCCGAGATTCTATCGACTACCCAAAGTACACAAACCAGACATCTCACTCAGACCCATAGTATCACTACCAGGGACACCAGCATACAAACTGGCCAAAGAACTACAACAAAAACTGAAACACCTAGTCAGCGGATCCAAACACTCCATACAATCAACATAGGAATTCTTGGACGTCATCAGGAATACACGCATAGACAAAGAAGAAACCATGGTATCATTCGACGTGACGGCACTGTTCACTTCAATTGACAAAACCATAGCCAGAGAAACAATAGCCAACCTACTGGACATACATAACAGAACACAGGAGGCCGAACATATCAACAAGGACGGCATACTTAAACTACTGGACCTGTGCCTCACCACACACTTTACATTCAACAATCAGATATACGAACAAATCAACGGAACACCCATGGGATCACCAATCTCGGGACGCATAGCAGAGGCAGTTATGCAAAGGTTAGAACATACAGCCATACCACAAATCCAACCCAAACTCTGGATCAGATATGTTGATGACACCTTTGTAATCATCAAAAACACAGATATTGAAAAAAACACACCGAATCATCAACGCCACACTCACAGGAATCCGATTCACACGAGAAGAGGAAAAGGATAGCCAACTCCCATTCCTAGACGTGTTAGTAGAGAGAACACCCAACGGAGAATTCACCACAAGGGTACACAGGAAACCAACACACACAGACCAAGTCTTAAACTATGAAAGTAACCACCCCAACACACACAAACGAAGCTGCATCAGGACACTATTCAAAAGGGCCACAACACACTGCAGTACACCAGACTGCGAAAAGAGGAAGAGGAACATCTATACAAGGTATGCGCCAAAAACGGATACCCACGCAACTTTATCACCAGATGCCTAAGAGATAGACAGAGGAACGAGGACATGCCACAACCAAAAGGACTAGCCACTCTACCATACATCAGGAGCGTCTCAGAACTGGCAGCCAGACTACTGCGACCCTTAGGACTCATAACAGCACACAAGCCAACATCCACGCTCAGACAACAACTCACTAGGACAAACGACCCAATACCCAGAATGAGCCAAACTAACGTAGTTTACAAAATACCATGCAAGGACTGCACAAAACACTATATAGGACAAACAGGAAGACAGCTAACAATCCGCATCCATGAACATCAGCTAGCCACAAAACGACACGACCAGCTATCTCTAGTAGCCATACACTCAGACAACCAGCAACATGAATTTGACTGGGAAAACACCACTATCATAGGACAAGCCAGACAGAGAACAGCCAGAGAATTCCTAGAAGCATGGCATTCATCCCCAAACTCCATCAACAGACACATTGATCTGGACACCATATACAAACCACTACAGCTGAAACTGACACCCGGAAACGGCAAGAACATGCATCAACAGACACATCGACCTGGACCCCACATACAAATCACTGCAGCTGAAACTGACACCCGGAAGCGGCAAGAACAAACCAATATAAATACCGGAAGAAACATCAAAGCAGCGCTTCAGACGAGGCTCCAACAGCACTGATGATGTTCCCTAGCCAGGGAACGAAACGTTTGCAGCAAAAACTTCCAGCTCGGCGAGCAGAACCACAACAAACAAAAATTTATATGAGATATGGCAGCCCTTTTTGGATTACGGCAATGCAGGGTTATCGGCCACTCCAAGAAGGGTTTTTATATAACCATGATGCTATTGCCTGATGAATCTAATATCCATCGATGAAGAACCACGAACATAAAAAAACGCATTAGTTAGTACTCTGAATGAACGAGAGCTATCGTTGTGTTGTGCTGAGCTGTATTGTTTATTCATTATTTATTGTTTAGTTTTGTTTTTCATCTGTCTGTGTAGTGTTTTTACTTGTTTTGCATGTACATGCAACTGGATGTATATTTTTCAGTTATTTGAGTTGTGTTGTTATTGATTTATTATAATATTAAATATCTCTTTTTCAATAAAATATTTTTGAAAATTAAAATGCTAACATTAATAGAATAGAGTTGAAAGTACTCTCATCAGAGAGACCACTCATGTTGGTTTCTCCTGAGGATCACCAAACCTCGGATGATGGGGTGACCATTGCATGAAAGTATAAGGATGATGGAATATATTGTTAAGTAGCCGTAACCATGGGAAATGCCCTCAAACAGGCGTTTGAAAAAAAAGGGGTAAAAGTGTCTGAGTGCTGTTTGGCCAATGACAGTAACCTCGGGGGTTGAATGACTCAAAATTCCTGTAACATGGAGCTGAGAAGACCATCAGTTCAGCGGGGACCTTATTAAATGCCAGAGCAGGTTTGAAGGGCTGAATGGCCTCAGCATGGTTTGAATTTTATGTGATTTGAAAAACGTACTTCTCTACTCCTTCCTCTTATATGTTACACACTGGGAAACTGCCATTTTCCTGAAACTGGTAATTATTTGGAACATTATCTGGAACATTCCATAATCGACATTCTCCAGAATATTCCATGATTGTGTGGGATGTTTTGAAAAGGCGAGAGATAGAGAGAGAGAGAGTAAGCGTTGCATACAGTTATGAGAGTGGGGGACCATGAGTCTTTTTCGGGGGTAGGTGCGATCACAGATATACAGTGAGTGTGAGGGTGCAGAGAGAATACCGTGACACTTATCCTGAAAGAGCAGGGAAGGTTATTGATATTTGTCCTGTACTACTGGACATTTCTTCAGACCTCAGATACTGCACTGAGCTGGGCGGTGAACTCAGACCATGATTGGTGGGTGTAGTGGTGTGGCTCCCTCTGGGAAGAGAATGTCCTCCCTCTGTAGTAGCCCATCTAATACGCCCGCCGTGCTCCGTCAACAAACCATGCTGTAATTGCCCCTTATCTGCCAAACTGCCATTTCCCTGCCTTTGCTCTGTATCCATCTAATCCTGTCCTATCTGTGTATTTGTCCAAATGCCTTTTCAATGTTGTTATTGTACCCACTTCAATCACTTCCCCTGGCAGCTCAGTCCATATGCGTACCACTCTCTGTGTAAAAAAGATGACCCTCAGGTTCCTGTTTTATTTTTCCTCTCCAAACATGAACGGATATCCTCTCGTCTTCGATTCCCCAACTTGGCAAAAAAAAAAGTATTCACTCCAGGCATGCATCTTATAATTTGATAAAATCTGTACTTCCATAAGAACCACCTCAGTTTCCTACTCTGTAAAGAAATAAGTTCTAACCTGTCCAAATTCTTCCTATAACTCAACCCTTTAGCCCAGGAAACAGCTTGTAAATTCCTTCTACATTATTTTTTGTTCAATAATATCCTTTCTAGAGCAAGGTGAACAAAACTGTACACAATACTCCAACTGCAGCCTTACCAACATTCTGTACAACTGCAACATAACGTCCCAACTTCTATACTCAATGCCCTGATTTAGGCCAGTGTGCCAACAGCCTTCCTCATGGTCCTGTGTACCTGCGACCCAAATTTCAGATAAACGTGCACCTGATCTCCAACGTCGTTTTGTTCCACTACACTCCTTAAGTCCCTCTCATTCATCCTTAAACTCCTACCTGGATTTGACTTTCCAAAATGCAAAACGTCACACTTATCTACATTAAACTCCATTTGCTAATTCTCAGCCCACTTTCCCAGCTGGTCAAGGTATTGCTGCAATTTCTGATAATGTTCCTCTCTCTAAACGATACCTCTAATTTTAGTGTCATCTGCAAACTTACTAACCTTGCGTTGTGCACTCTGATCCAAATCATTGATATAGATAACAAACAGCAATGGGCCCAGGACCGACTGCTGAGGCACGCCAATTGTCACAGGCTCCCAGTCCGACAAGTATACCTCCACCATAGCCGTTTGCTTCATAATGTTAAGCCAATTGTGTCGCCAATTTGCCAGTTCACTTTGGATTCTATGTGATATAATCTTCTAGAGTGGCCTACTATGTGGATCTTTATCAAAGGTCTTACTGAAATCGAAACAGAAGATGTCTACCACTGTGCCCTCGTCAAAGTTCCTGGTCACTTCCTCAAAAATCTCTAACAAACTTCGTAAGGCATGATCCGCCACGCTCAAAACGAAGCTGACTGCTTCAACTCAAACTTTGTATTTCCAAATGCATGCACATTTTATCTTTCAGAAGCTTCTCAGGTGGTTTAGCGAAAACAGGTTTGAAGCTTACTGGTCTATATATCCTGGGCTTTTCTTTGCAGTCATTCTTGAACAAGGCACAACGTGTGCTACCGCCCAGTCTTCAGGGATCTTGGCGCTTAAGCTTTATCTCTCGCTTCTTCCAGTGGTCTTGGATGTATCTGGTCAGGACCAAGAGCTTTGTCTGACTTTGTGCATTCTAATATATCCAACAGCAATTCTACTGTGATATGGAGAGTACCAAGATATGACAACTAACCTCCTAAAGGTCACAGGTCTTCATGTCTTTCTTCATGGTAAACACAGAGGGGAAATTGAGGAATTCACCAATCTCTTGAGGTTTTACACATGCATGCCTATTTTGTATTTTAAAGCATCCTATTCACTCCCTAGTTGTTCTTTATCTTTACTATACTGAATTTGGATTCTCTCTAAATTTCTCAGCCAAGTCTATCCCATATCCCCTTTCGCCTTGCTGATTTCCTTATTCACTAAACTCCTCTATCCTCTGTATACCTCCAGGGATTCCTTTGATCCGAGCTGCCTGAACCTGAGCCACGCGTCCATTTTTTCTGGTCAGAGCCTCAATATCTCTTGACATCCAGTGTTCTCTCTTCCAGTCTCACTTTGCCTTCACCCTCACAGGAAAATGGAAACTTTGAACTCGAGCTTTCTCACTTTTAAAGCCCTCCCACTTGCCCGAAATCCTTTTACCTAGAAACAAACAACTCCAATCATCCCCTGCAATCCCCTGTCTAATTCCAACAACATACGCCTTACCCCAATTTAGAATTTGAATCTGTGGACCAATTTTGTCCCTCCCATAACTATTTTAAAATTAATACAACTCTAATCACTTTTCCCAAAATTTTTCCTCGACTTTATCTCCTTCACCTATCCTGCCCTATTTCCCAACAGTAGGTCGAGTTTGTCCCTTCCCGAGTAGGTTATTCTATATATTGATTGTGGAAACTTTCGTGAACACACTTAACAAATCAAGTTCCATCTAAGTTCTTAACCATCTGGAAGTCCCAGTCTATGTTCGGAAAATTGAAATCACCTATTATAACAATCCTGTTGCTCTTGCAAGTCTCCCCAGTCTGCCTGTATATTTCTTTCTCTAATTCCCATTGTTGATTTGGAGGCTTATAGTGCAACCACTATAACATTACCATCCCCCTCCAACTACTTTGCACCATTCACAAAAGCTCATTGGCTATTATCTCAGTCATTTCAACTTTAAATACTGGTGTGATACTCGACTTAATCAGTACTATTGGTATTTAAACTGTTTCCATTTACATCTCTCCATCGCAGTGATTTTCACATCATGGCACCCCTTGTCAAGGCACAGTGGAGATATGGAGCTGTAAATGGATGGGAGCTGCACATCCTGTCACTGTCAGCATTTGGCTGCAAGTTTCCCCACACTGGGCAGCAATCTAACACAGTGTTACCGAACAATGCAACAGTCTGGGTTTATATATGAATGAACCAGTGTGGTCTGCACAGCTCCCCACTCTGGACATTTAGCCCATGATTATCGATCGAGCATTGGTGTGGGCTGCACAGAGTTCCATTCTGGATATTGCTGGGTTGCATTCAGCAGTACGCTAGCCGGATCTACACAGTGCTCCATCGTGAACATATAATGGATGGAGTGGTTATGTGAGTTGGATTGCGAATGTGAGAGAGCTAAACATCTGGCAATACCTTTATTATTTGTTTTCATTCTTGTGATTGGACCCTGTGTCCCAGTCTCGAGCAGTTGAATGACTGCTTTCTGTTCCTGTGCCCCAGACTCGAGCAGTTGAGTGACTGCTTCCTGTTCCTGTGTCCCAGTCTCGAGCAGTTGAGTGATGGCCTTCTGTTCCTGTGTCCCAGTCCCGAACAGTTGAATAACTGCCTCCTGTTCCTGTGTCCCAGTCTCGAGTAGTTGAGTGATGGCCTTCTGTTCCTGTGTCCCAGTCTCGACCAGTTGAGTGACTCCCTCTTGTTCCTGTGTTCCAGTCTCGAGCAGTTCAGTGACACCCTCCTGTTCCTGTGTCCCAGTCTCGAGCAGTTGAGTGACACCCTCCTGTTCCTGTGTCCCAGTCTCGAGCAGTTGAGTGACTGCCTCCTGTTGCTGTGTCCCAGTTTTGAGCAGTTGAGTGACTGTCGCCTAATCCAAGTTTTGTGAAAATAGATGTCCTCCTCCTGCTCCAGAGTAACAGGCTCCAATAGCTCTGTGCTCAGCCGCTGCTTCTGTGGAAAGGAGTTGAGGGACTGAAGCCTCTTCACATTCTTTACCGCTTTTCTTGAGTAAAAGCCCTTCTCCTGTTTCTGTAAAACACCATCAAATTCTGAATGATTAATTTTTGTATTTGACTGTCAGTAATTGAGCAAACAAGCTGACTGACAGAATTCAGAAGCTGAATAACCTCCTTCTGTTCCCATGTTAAACACTCAAGAGTCAATAGACTCTCAGAGATGTACTGCACGGAAAACGATCCTGCGGTCTGGTCATCCATACCGACCAAATATCCTAAAATAATCTCGTCCTCCTTGCCAGCAGTTGGTCCATCTCCCTCTAAACACTTCCTATGCGTGTATCCATCAAAATGTTTTTTTAAAAGGTGTAACTGTACCTGCCTCCACTACCTCTTTTGGCTGTTCAATCCATACACACAGAAGTGTCTGTGTGAAAATGTTTTAGCGTCCCTTTTTAAATCCTTCTCCTCTCACCTTAAACCTTTGTCATCTATATTTAGACTCGTCTATCCTGGGAAAAGACATTGACTGTTTACCTTATCTATGAGTAAAAAGTGAGGTCTGCAGATGCTGGAGATCAGAGCTGAAAATGTGTTGTTGGTTAAAGCGCAGCAGGTCAGGCAGCATCCAAGGAACAGGAAATTCGACGTTTCGGGCATAAGCCCTTCATCTATGACCCTCATGAGTTTATAAACCTCTTTAACGTCACCCCTCAACCTCAATGCTTGAAAATAGTCCCAGCCTATTCAAACTCTCCCTGTAACTCTAACCCTCCAACACCTGCAATATTCTTCTAAATCTCTTCTGCACCCTTTCAAGGTTGACAACATCTTCCCGACAGCAGGGAGACCAGAAATAAAGGCAATATTGCAAAAGTGGCCAAATGTCCTGTACAGATGCAACACGTCATGCAAATGCTTAGAGTCAAAGCACACACCAATAAAGGGAAGATCACCAAGTGCCTTCTTCACTACGCTGTCTACCTGTGACAGCACTTTCAAGGAACTGAGAACCTGCACCACAAGGTGCCTCACAGGGCAGCGATCTGGGTTTAATTCCATCCGTGAATAACTGGCTGTGTGGTGTTTGTACATTCTCCCCTTGTCTGCGTGAGTTTCTTCCGGGTAAAATGTTTTCCTCTGACAGTATAAAGATATACTGGTAAGGATAGATTGACCATCCTAATTTGTGCATGCTACCCTGGGATGTGTGGGCCAGGTGGATTAGCCATGGGAAATGCTGGCTCAGAGGGATAGAGTAGGGGTTGGTCCAGTGGGATACTGTTTAGAGGTTCGGTGTGGCCTTGATGGACTGAATAGCCTGTTTCCTCATTGTAGGGATTCGATAATTTCGATGGAGTTATCCTTGATTGGCAACTTTCGACAGGAGCCTACCTATATTTCTTACCCTGATATTTCTTGCCAAAATATATAAAATAAACTCCATCTGCCACTCCTCAGCTCACCTAATCAACGTCTCATTATATTCTGAGACATTATTCTTCACTGTCGACATTACCACCAAAATTGGAATTATCTACAAACTTACTGACCATACTTCACTTACTCAAGTACAAATGATTTGCATAAGTAACAAAAGACTCACTATTGATCTTTGTGGCACGCCACTAGTCACAGGTCTCCAAGTTCAATGAACAAATGTCCACTGTCACGCCCCATCTGCAATATTCAAGAAAAAATTGGGCCTAAATGACGAGCTCTCCAGGATTCCCGGCAGTCTAACCTTGCTAACTAGTCTACCATGTAGAACATTTTGGTTTTCTTACTGAATTGCATAAAGACAACATCCACTGTCCTGCCGTCATCAATCATCTTCTTCACTTCCTCCAAAAATGCCACCCAGTCAGTGAGACGTGATCTCCAATGTACAAAGCTCTCTTCCGTCCTTGTCTTTCCAAATGCATATACATCCTTTCCATCAACCCCCCCCCCCACCCCGCCCCCATCGCCAACAATTTAGTCACTATTGATGTCAGGCTCACCAATCTATAGTTAGCTGTATTTTCCTTACTTTCTTAAATAATGACACTATGTTAGCAGCCCTCCAGTCTTTTGACGCCTCACCAGTCTAAATCAATGATGCAGATATATCAGCAAAAGGCTTGAGCAATCTCTTTCCGAGCTTCCCACAAACTTCTGGGATACAACTGATCAGGTCACAGGGATTTGTTCACCTTTATATGTTTCAAAATGTCCAACATCTCCTTGTAATATAGATACTATTCAAGATATCACTATATATTTCTTCCTTCTCTCACTCTTGTAAGCTCCTCTACATAAAATACTGAGGAGAAATATTTGTTTAGTAACCCTTCCATCTCCTATGGTTACGCACATAGGTAGCCTTACTGACCTGTAAGGTGCCCTATTCTCTCCATAATTGATATTTTGCCATTAAAGGACGTGTAGAGTTGCTTCAATGCCTCGTTAACCCTATTTCTAAAACCATCTCATGTCCATATTTTTCTGGCTGGATTTCCCCATTGACTATACACTTACTTCCCTTATACCCCTCTCGGGACTCACTTGATCTCAGCTCTGTTTACCTGACATATGCCTCCTTCCTTACCTTGGCCAGAGCATCAATATATCTAGCCATCCAGCACTCCCTGCACCCTCCAGCCTTGCCCATCTCACTAATAGTAACGCAATGGCTCTGGACTCTCTGACACCAAGTTTTAATCGCCTTGCATTTTCCAACCATCCCTTTACCTGTGTATAGGGTATCCTAATTAACCTTTCACAGGGCTCACCTAACACTTTCAAAATTGGCCTTATTCAAAGTAGGAACTTTAATGTTTACATCATGTCGTTCCTATTCCACAACTAGTTTGAAACTAATATTTATGTGGAACAGATTTGAAAGTTAAATAGACACTTCCTGCCCCTCTGGAACAGTTTTGAGAGGCTGAATAGGCTCCTCCTGTCCCTCTGTAATAGACTGGAGAGGCAGAATGACCTCCTTCTGTCCCTCTGAAATAGACTGAAGAGACTTCATGGCCTCCTCCTGTCCCTGTGCCACAGACCCGAGACATCAAATGACACAGCAACCCATGGATTATGCGCTGCCGGTCAACTGTATCTAATGGCGGTCCAACCATACTCAGTTACAGAAACACAGAGAACACAATGTACTCCAGGTGCCCTCTCAGGAACTCCTCATACTACTGCAGTAACATATGTCTTTGTTTTGAATGATTCTGTTGGCAAAATGTGCCAATATTCCAGTTTTCCACCTTTTCAAGTAGCAACAGGAAATATGGGCTGAATGGCTTTCTCTTATCCCTCTGTAAGGCCCATAGGGACAGAATTGTTTTGGCCAGTTCCTGAGCAGCAGTCTCAATGCTCTACCTCAAGGTTATGAAAGGATTTGATCACACAGCATTAAACCAGGAGTAGCCACACACTGGTCAATAAGTACCGTACTTTGTGTTCAGGTATCTAGAAACTTGTCCACCTGACTTCTTTTTATGCAGCCGATCTGTTTTTTTTTATAACTGCCTCCTTTCATAAACAGAGAGGAACATATATAGACTGCTGCAGTGTTCTGTTAATATTCTCATATACAAGGGAAAAAAAGATTAAAAAGTTTGAAAGATTTATGGTCCATCCCTCAGCAATCCTCAACCATTCCATCCAAAACCAGTAAAGGAAAAGTGATGTATGGAACTGGTTAACTGAGTCTGTTTGTTCAGTGACTGTGATTTATGCCAACCTCCATGGATTCTAATTATCCCAGTGGACAGTTTCCATCTTTTAATGATAAATAGCCTCCGTTCAATGTGTCATAACATGAGTGGGAGCATCACCGACAGCACTGCAGATCCAGAGAGAGGGGGAGGCGAGATCAGACTCTGAGAACATTAGACTTGAATGTTCCAACAATGGATCAGAATTTGAGAACATTAGACAGGAGTTTATCATATTATGTTTGGTTTATTTCTGCATATAATTGGGTGCCATTATTATCGAAGATCTATTACGCTCTTCTAATTTTTCAACACTTCTATTATCCCTTCCTGGCTATCGTTGGTGTTCCTGGTGAGTGTCACTGTTCAGATTTTGTTTTCTATAAACCAGTTATGACTGTATTATTGTTATTTCATATAGTCTACACTTCTTGCCAAAATTATTGCTCCTGTGGAATCTCTCAATCCAGGTATTCACTTTACAGACCACTAACTAACTGCCATCAATGAAGGTGTTCCATTACTGTCTCGCTCTCTGCTCTGGCAGTGTTACTCTGGGTCTCTATGCTGACCTATTCTGTTTCAAGGGAGAACCACAATTCATTTTATCATTGCCTTTGCTGTTAAGAGCATGGAGGTCACTGTCTACTGTTCTGGTTACAAACTCCACTTCCTCTACTGTTTCCATCCCATCCCTGGACAATATCTGCAGCAGAAGCAGACACGTCACAAATGTGGGAGATCCCTTTGACACTGAGCTGATTCTTGACACCATTCCTTGACCATTTCTAACTTGAAATACTCACCACTCCAGAATATGTCTCACTGGTTTATTCCATCTGCTGTTTGAATCTTGAGCTATGAAATACAGTCTTAATGAAGGCAGGAATCTGCTGTTGATGCTCCCGGCTTCAAACCTACCCAAACAAATCTGATTCAAACTCACACCAAACTCCCATCCATCTGTCATTCATGCCCGCTGACGTATATTGCTGTTGTGTCTGGCAAAGCCTTTATTTTAACATTCTCAAACACTTTACCTCATCTGTCCATGAAACTTCTCTCGTTCTCTCTGTTGATTAACAAAAGGCCCGCCAGTTGTTCGTATTTAACATTGTTTTCTTCATGTACGTTCTTTCTCAGACAATGAGTTTCTCATTTAACCACGTCAATCACGCGCACACATGCACACACACACACTCTTTCTCTCTCTGATGAACACACACACACAAGCAGAGAGAGCAAAGCTTCCCATTGTAGGCAGTAACCTGATGTGAATATAGTTAGCATATGATAGTAAAGTTTGCAATACTCTCATACTGGGCAGATAGTGCAATGTACTGAGCAACACGCGAGCATGATCTGCACAGGTCTGCATACGGGGCTGTCATCTTGTCCCAGTTAATGTTGTTTGTGGTGTTCTGTGAAGCAGATTCAGAATTTGATGTAACAAACCATTTCAGCTAATCTGGCAATGCCTTTATTGAATGTTCTCTTTCTTGTAATTTTACTCACGAAGATCTCACTTCTCCAGTTAGTCCCACTGCCCTGACTTTCTCCCCACATTTCCACAACATCTATTTAGTTAATTAACTGTCTGTTTCAGTCTTTAATGTGAATCTCTCTGCCCCTTTGTATCTTTCCCTGGCCTTGGGTTTTGGCTCCCTAGTGTATCGAGTGCTGGAATTGTGTAGCTCAGAAATAATGAAATGGGGTGTGATAAGCTGTTGTTCACTTCCTGGTATGTCCCATATGATGGTCCATGGATAGGCGTGTTTCAGAAGTTATGAGAAACATCCTTGTAACTTGGTCAGTACCTGAGGCTGTCCCCCTCTGGTGACCTTGCGATCAGTAACACGAGGAAGCCCACTGAGTAAAGGACCAGGCATCTAAATTGCCTGATAATGCTGTCACTTTTTTAAATAAAAGGTTATTTTATACTTTTTTTAGCACGAGGTCTTAAAGGCCAAACTGCCTACTGAAAACGGCTCAAGTAAATAAATTACGGGGCTTTTAGGGTTTTTAAAAAAAATAAATAGTAGTGACAATGGCCAGCTGGCACAGACCAGGCTTTCTAGGTTTCTTTTTATTGTAGCTACAGTAATCACCAGGTGCTTGGGGTCCCAGAAGGTTGTAAGTTTCAGTAAATTATCCCGAGCTGCTATTCTCTCTGGAACCTCACTTGATGCTGTTTCCTCCTGGATTGGAGAACCATATGCAAGAACACATGTCTGAATGCTCCTTTTTACCAAGGGGTGTTTTTAGGTGATGTTAGTATATTGGAACAGTTCATTTGTAGAAGGTTCTGTGTCCATTATTCGGTTAAGATTTCCAATAGTTAAATTATTCTAAATTCCTCTTCATTTTGTCTGGATTTTCATTACAGTGTTTAAATATATTGTGTTTTACTTAATGGTGAGTGGTTTGACTTGTAGCATCACATCTGGAACTCCCACTTCACATCTACCTTTAAAATAAGGGAACATTGACATCCAAGCTCGCTTCTTAAAATAGTTTGAGGCAGTCTGGTTGGTCTATAACAAACTGGGGTCTCTTGTCTGGTTCTAAATCGATAATACCAAATTGGGTTTAGAATTAACAAACAGGCCATTCGACCCAACATGTCTACACCGACCCTACGAGGAGTAACCTACACAGACCCATTCCTTTACCCTATTATTACACATTTATCCCGACTAAGGCACCTAACCCAGACATCGCTGAAAACTATGAACAATTTATCATGGCCAATACACCTGACATGCACAACTTTGCATTGTGGGAGGAAACCAAAGCATCCAGAATAAGCTCACGCAGACACTGGAGAGTATGCACCAGGAGACTATTGGGTTCAAAGGTCGCGCATGGTGGTTGTTAGTGTCTTTTTTCCCGATGTTGAATTCGGTTGGTATTTTTTGTATAAAGATTCAGTCACCAAGAGTTCTCTGGGTGTGGAAAAGTGAAGTTGGGGGTTTTACAAAAGGTAATGAAGGCAAAACTGTAGGAATTGACAGACAAGTTGGAGTTGGGGTTGCGATTGTCTGTGAGAAAATGAGAGATAATTACAGCGATAGCTCGGCAATTACATTTGGTGGAACCGCCATCAGACTCTTTGGAAATGGCTGGAATTCAATTTCAAATGAGGCACTTTGAACATGAGAAGGAATTGAAACAGTTTGAATTATGATCAAAAGTAGAAATAAAAGAAAGGGAAATGAAGAGGAAAGAGAGAAAAGGACAGAAGAGAAGCAGAGAGTTTCAACTTAAGTAGTTAGCAATTAGAGAGAAAAGTTGACATAGAAGGCGGAGATGAAGGTAGACGGTCGGTGGGATGAGGAGGTTAGTGAGGTTGAGCAACCCTATTGTAAACAATGGGCTAATGGGGATCTGTTTAAATGCATCCAGGCATTCTCTAAATTTGATGAGAAGGATGGGGAAGCCTTTTGAATTTCGTTTGAGAAGTGGCTAAGCAAATGCAGACACCAGTGACCATGTGGATTTAGTTGATCCAAACAAGGCTGATAGGTATTTGCATCCCTATCGGATGAGGTGTCTGGCCAGTATGGAGTGGCCAGTATGCCATCTGAAGTGTATATGAGCTTGGGCCAGAAGACGATAGGCAGCATTTCAGGAATCTATAAAAGGGTCTCTGGTTAAACGCGCATTGTGTTTGAAAGGATCAAATAAAGTAATTTTGAAAGGTGGGTAAGGGTATTAAAAACTGAGCACAACTATGGCACTCTTAGAGAGATTCTTATTTTGGAGAAGTTCAACAATTCACTTCCTACAGTCGTGAGAACTCGCGTGGAAGAACTGAGAGTTGAAATGGCAAGATGAGAAGCTGAAGTGGCTGATGATGCTGATTGAGTTCAGAAATCAAAGTTTGGTTTCTGTGAGAGATTGAAGAATGTGAGAGATCTTCTTAAAACATTTGCCTGTGAGAGTAAGGTTACTGGGCATAGGCCAGTAGTAGCAGGTAAAGAGGTTAGAGCATTATGAGGGACGGAAACATGTAATTCTTTTATGCTGAGACATGGGGAGCAATGTCATTCAGAAGGACTATTGAAAAGATGAGGAGTTCTCCATTATGTAACGTGTGGTTGGAGGGTCCAGTAGAAACATCAACAGGTTTCTTCCACAATGGGGATGGAGGTCTTCAGCTTGGTGTTGGCGTTACAACATTTCAGATTTATATTGCCAATAACATACATGAGACAAATCTTTTTCACTGATCGTGACCCCTTAAAGTTTTTGGAGAAGTTCAGGGAGAAAAAAAAAACAGTCTATTTCGATTGAGCTTATTATTGGTGCCATTCAATTTTAAACTACACAGGTGACAGGGCAAGTAAACCTAAATTTTGACACCTTGTGGAGACTTGGATGAAGAAAGACAAAGGCATTCTGTGACAGGAGTAAAATGACTGAAATCGAAATAGTTGTGAACATTTATATGCTCAGAGTCAATGTTTTATATATATATATATATATATATATATACACACACACACAGTTCCGTCTACTAATAGAGGAAGATTAGGAGGTCTAAGATGAATCCACATTTGTGTATTGATGGATTATTTTATTAAAGAATGAGTTGTGAAGATACTATCATTGTAAAACGTTTATTTTCTCCTTTTTATGAAGATAGGTTTTAAAGGCAGAGGTGCAGAACTGCTGTCTGAAAACAGTTTAAGTAAATAACTGAGATTTTAGGTTTCATTAAAACGGTGGTAACAATGGAAGGGCAGTGGCCAGCTCTCCCAGACCTGGTTTCCTCGTTTTGTTTTTAGCTGCAGCATTCAGGAGCAGCTGGGGATCCCAGAATGGTTGGAAGTTTAAATACATGATCCCCAGCTGCTTTTCCCTCTGAGATCTCTGTTGATGTTGTAACCTCCGGGATTGGCAAACTGCTGTAAGGATCTGTATTTGAATATTCAAAGCAAAGCAGTGTAAACCAAGAAAGAACGGTATCTATTGTTTGTGTAAGTGTTCCAACAGAAAAGTTGTCCCAAAATATTCTTTTCTTTGATTTTATTTTAACTAAAACATTTGAATAGATTATATTTTGCTTAATGTTGAGTGGTTTGACCAGTCACAACATATCTGGAACGCAAACCTCCCATCTATATTCAAACTAAGGAAAGGTTTGGGTCTAAGCGGCCTTCTTAAAATATTTTGGGGAGATCTGGACTGATCCACAACACTCGTAGCCAAAGGATTTGTGATGAATCCTGGAATTGAAAATTAAGTGGAGGGGCTACGGATGGTTTGCTGGAGGATGTGATGTGAGCTGCCTCAGACATGCAGGGAGACCTGAGGATTTGGTGACCCAACTCTGGATGCAGCATCTGCGTCTGTTACATGAACAACGAATGGAGCAGAGGTTGCAGAGAGGGGAACTCTGAAACTGCGCAGTGAGTGTGTGTGGGGAAAGGGATCTGCTGTATCCACATTGGGTTTCCCAGGAACAGCTTCCCAGCTTCACTTAACCCAGGAGCAGAGTGTGAGGGGACACTGATTGAACAAGGAGCTGGTCATAGAATGGTATCACCTCTACCTCCTTCAACACGACCTGCAGTTTCACACCAGGGGGAGGATGGTGCTGGCAGTGGCTGTTAGGGTTACTGTTTCTCATAGAGCTTCTATGATCCATAACATTCCAGGCTGGACAAGGTGACACATCCATCATTTCCCAATATCTCAACATCAATGTCACCATTCGGTGATGGAGGATATACATGGTGGATGAGGTAAATACATTGTTTCTCCCACAGCAGGGAGCTTCCGGGTATATCCAGTATAGTGGGATTTCCGATGGTGTACAGTGCATCTGCAGAGTACCCATGTCAATGGGGAGAGGATTTCTCTCTCTATTAATGTACCGCATGCACAGTATATCATGTTGGTGAATACCCACTGTCCTGGTAGCAGTCATGGCCTCTTCATTCAGAAGCAGTCAGCCATTTTCATCATCATCGGGTCCCCACGTGGAATGAAATGAATATATCTTGGATAAAGGACGTCCTCTTGATGCAGGTTTCAAAACACCATCCCCACCATCAATCAACCACATTCCATGTGTACAGAGAGCAATGGGGTCACTTGGAGTGTCTGGGAGCTGACAAACCTGCCATTTCTGAACGGGATGGAGCAAAACCTGCCATTTCTGAACGGGTCTGAGTGAACCCCCCAGTACACAGTATTACTAAGTCCTATAATCCCTCTCCATTTCAGTAACATACTGCCTTCCATTATTTCTGTAAATGAAATGACAGTTTATATCATGTTAGATTCCACCTGACAAACTATTATCTACTGTCTTTACCTCTCTGAATCTATTTGCAGACTCTCCACTCTCTCTTGATAATTTAATCTCTTGCTTATCACAGCGACATCACCCAAACGCAGCATCTGTATATCTGTTCCATCTTCCTGATCATTAATATAGAATGTAAATAGTTGAGAACCCAGCGCTGGTCATTGTGTGGCGCAACTGGTTACGTTCTCTCCACCTGCTTTATCCTGAGTGCCTGCTTCCTGTATGATACCCAATCCTCACTCATTCCTATACAACACAGTTGAAGAGTTGAATAAGAACAATGAGCATCTGTGAGGAATCCAACTGCTCGATGAGGCTGATGTCAACTCGGCCTCTATTCCCTTTTCGTGCCATCTCTCCATCCTGACACTCTAGTCTCTCGTTGTAGATTGCGCCGCATGAAAAAAAATCCACCCACATCTACACTTTCAATTACTTTTCGAATTTTACAGAACTCAATGAGATTTCCTTTCATTCTTATAAACTCGAGCGTGTAGGCTTAAAGTGCTCAATTTCTCTCCATAAGACAAACACTTCAAGTATGGAATCAATCTAATGAAGCTCTTTTGAATTGCCTCCAATGGAAATACCTCATTCTGCAGGACACCCAAACTGTACTCCAGTTGCAGCCTCACAAATGCCTTGCATAGCTACACCAACACTCCCTACTCTATCCTTTTATAAGTAAACACTGAAATTATGTTTGCATTTCTCATTACTTGCAGTACCTGCATGCAGGTTTTCTGTGATATGCAAGCAGACACCCAGATCCCTCTGCACCTAAGCACTTTGAACTTTCTCGCCATTTAGATAATAATTTGTCTCTCCAATAATACTGGCCAACTTGAATAGCACCATTTTTTTTTCTCAAGGTTTGTCAAGGTTTGTAGCTCAGGTTGAGATTTGGGGTGTATGTTTGCTCCTTGAGCTGTAGTTTTGATATCCAGACGTTTCGTTACCTGGCTAGGTAACATCATCAGTGGCGACCTCCAAGTGAAACGAAGCTGTTGTCTCCTGCTTTCTATTTATATCTTTCTTCTGGATGTGGTTTCTGGGGTTTGTGGTGATGTCATTTCCAGTTCGTTTTCTGAGGAGTTGATTTATGGCATCTAGATCTATGTGTTGTTTATGGCGTTGTGGTTGGAGTGCCAGGCCTTTGGAATTCTCTGGCATGCCTTCGCTTAGTCTGTCCCACGGTAGATGTGTTGTCCCAGTCAAAATGGTGGATTTTTTCATCCGTGTGTAGGGCTATGTGGGAGAGAGGGTCGTGTCTTTTTGTGGCTAGCTGGTGTTCGTGTATCCTGGTGGTTAACTTTCTTCCTGTTTGTCCTACGTAGTGTTTGTGGCAGTCCTTGCATGGAATTTTGTAGATGTCATTGGTTTTGTCCATGGGTTGTACTGTGTCTTTTAAGTTTGTTAGTTTTTGTTTGAGAGTGTTGGTGGGTTTGTGTGCTACCACGATTCCAAGGAGTCTCAGTAGTCTGGCTGTCATTTCTGAAACTTCTTTGATGTATGGTAAGGTGGTTAGGGTTTCTGGCTGTGTTTGGTCTGATTGTCGTGGTTTGTCCTTGAGGAATCTGTGCACTGTATTTCTTGAGTATCCGTTCATCTTGAATATGTAGTATAGGTGGTTCTCCGCTGTTTTGCGTATCTCGTCTGAGCTACAGTGTGTGGTGGCTCGTTGGAATAGTGTCCTGATACAGCTTCGTTTGTGTGTGTAGGGATGATTGCTGGTGTAGTTAAGTATTTGGTCAGTGTTTGTCAGTTTTCTCTATATGCAGGTTTATAGTTCTCCATTGTCCTTTCTTTCGACTGTGACGTCCAGGAATGCGAGTTTGTTGTCGGTTTCTTCCTCCTTGGTGAACTTTATGCCTGTGAGAGTGTTGTTGATGATGTCAAATGTCTCTTCTGTCTTGTTTCATTTTGTGTTGCCTAGATGTACTTCATACAAGAATTTCAGAGGAAGCAGCAATAGACATGTTGATTTCATCGCGGATTTTCACTTTATTTTCTGACACATTCCCGAAAGGCATTTAGCCAATCTGGATAAAGTAAAGATCATAAATATTATCCAACAGTTTAAGAATGGATGAAGGTGGAGAGTGGTGAACTACAGACTGGTAACTTGTCATCCGCAGTCGGGTGTCTGTTGGACTCAATCTCAAAGAACATGCTACTAGATTCTTAGAAGGTAATGACATAACTGGGGAGTATGATAATGTATCGATGAAAGGAAAGGCGGAAGTGGCAAACTTTTTTTGGTATGGTTTGAAGATGATTCTTTGAGACATAGGCAATGAAGAACCAATGGATAACGTGGAGTTGAATATACAGGAGCTCTTTTTTAAGAACTCACAGAGTAAGCTCATTAAAAAAAGTTAAAGCAAGAGGTATTGGGAAAAAACATATGCAAATGGGAAAGTAAAAATTAGGTTTACATTCTTGTGAATGTAATTGGAATATAGAGGATGTAGTGAACCAGTTGTATCGAGTGTTGGTGAGACTAACCTTAGAGTATTGTCCATTGTTCGGAGTCCCAATATCAGAAAGAATACACCGAATAAAGAGGTACTGCAAAAGGTATCATCCAGATTAATCCCTAAAATGATAATCCAGATTAATCACTAAAATGGCAGGATTGTCTGATGGGGAAACACAGCCTGTGATCTCAAGTTTCAAAACATGAGAGGTGATTGCAGTGAAACTTAGAAACATGGGGGGACTGAATAACAGAGGGACATGGAGAAGTACTAGTGGGCGAGATCCGGGAGAATCCAACGATATTCTACACGGACAAGTAGAACAGAATAATCAGCAAACAGTTAGTGTCCATTAGAAACCAAAGCGGCAACCTGTGTGTCAAGCTGGAGAACATTGATGGATTGTTACATGAGACCATCACATCTATTTTACTTGGGAGAAGGAGGAGGCAGGTACAGAATTCAAGAAGGTGGACTGGGAAGCTCTTGAACACATTGATGTAAATACGAGCAGGGAATTGAGGTTTTGTTCTGTATAAATTTGCACCAATCTCCATGTCTGACTGACTTGTATCACAGGCGGCTGTTGGGGTCAAGGGAGGAACGACCCTGGCTGAATATTTTAATTAGAATCTGACCATAGGGGAGGTGCTAGAGAATTGGAGAACTGCTAATACGATTCCACTTCACAGTAAGGGTGGGAGAGATAGACCAGGGAACTACAGATGAGCGAGTATTAGATCACTGTTAAGGAAACTACTGGAGAAAGAAGGGAAGGAGAAAATAGAACTCCAATCAGAGTCGCAAGGTTTGATCAGGGATAATCACCATGACTTTATCAGAAGGAAGTCACATCTAATGCTTTTGATTGAATTAGGTTGAGGCAGTCGATTGCTTAGTTTTGTAGGAAGGCCTTTGAAAAATTTTCACCTGGGAAACTGAAAAATTAAGTAAAATCTCACAATATGAAACAAAACTTGACAAGTTACAATGAAAATTTTCTTAGTGGCAGCAGGCAGAGGGTGATAAATGAAGGCTGTTTGTGTGACTGGAGACCAGTGTCCCCGGGTGTACCACAGGGATCAGTGCTGTGTCACTTTTTGTTTGCGTTATTCATAAATAAATATAGATGTGAATGTGGAGGGGGCTAGGTGGAGAGTCAGGGAGGTATGATAAGTAAGTGTATGTTTGACATAAAGATTGATTGAGTGGTTAGCAGTGAGGAGGAAGGCCTTAAGTTACCGGAAGATGCAGATGGAATGGACAGATGAGCAGATGAACGGCAGATAGAATGTAACCCTGATAAATATGAGGTGATGCACTTTGGGAGAAGGAACCAGGCAGGGGAGGACTCAACGAATGGCAGCACACTGGGAACCTCAGAGTGTGCTTCTCCACACATCCCTGAATGTGACTGGACAGGGTAATGGACTAGTTAAGAATTGGACCTTGGGTGTTGTGTTTCCTAATCAGGGCGTAGATTATAAGACCTATACAGAGTTTTGGTTCGGCCAAAATGGAATACTGTATGTAGTTCTGGGAGCCACATTCCAGAACGGATGTGATTGTACTGGAGAGGGTGCATAGGTGATTCACCAGGATGTTCCCTGGGATGGAGCATATCAGCTATGGAGAGAGGCTGGATAAGCCCGGATTTTTTACTTTGGAGCAGAGAAAGCTGAGGAGTCAGTGAGTCAGAAGGATAAGATTATGAGGGACACGGACAGGGTGGATAGACAGCAACTGTTCCTTTTAGTCAGAGGGTCAAGAACAAAGCACCACACTTTTAAAGTGAAACGTTTGAGGTTCAGAGAGGATTTAAACATTTTTTTTCACCAAGAGTATGTTGGGTTCTGGGATTACTTCCTGACAGGGGAATTATTACAGATAACCTCACAATCGTTAAAAAGTACTTGGACGAGCTCTTGGAAGTGTCATAACATTCCAGGCTATGGGCCTGCTGTAGAAAGTGGGACTAAAATAGATCATGCTGTACTTCTGTTGGCACAGAGTCGATGCTCATGTGTGTGTACCGTGTGGAAGGTCAATTATTGAGCAGGAGTTTAAGGCAGGAATTGATGGGTGTCTGAAGAGTATATTCATAAGGGTTAAAAGAGTGAACTGTAATAACTTGTTAAATCATGTCAATGTGAGAAACATGAGAAAAGTGCAGCTTACGTACAAACTGAAACTAGAAAATTGAGAACGGAGAATGGAGAACAGGGAACAGGGAAATGGCAGAAGTATGAAGCCCCAACTTCAGTTCTGTCTTCACAGAACTTTCTAACAATACTAGGAAAACCAAGTCTGGTGTGGGAAAATGATAAGAGTACATGGAACATAGAACATAGTAAGTTAGGAGCAATTATTGGGAGTGAAATTAATGGTCATAGACAACTAACATAGATTTATGAAATGGGAATTATGTTTGAAAAACAGTCTGGGAGACAAATGAAAGAGAAGCAATGGATATTAAACATTCGGATTTTCAGAAAAGTTTTGGTAAAGCTCCAAGCCCAGTTTACAAAATCACATCTGGGTGGATTGTGGTGAATACATGGACGTGTTTCTAGAATGGGACAGATGGCAGGAAACAGTGAATAGAAATAAACAGACTCGTCAAGAAACAGCCTGACATTGTCTGTAAGGTATGATTCTGTGAGTATGGCCATGTCCCAGACCAGTCCTCAGCAGAGGCCTCACCTTCATTCCCCTACGCCCTCGGATTAATGAGTTCAACACATGGCGAGATATTGAACAATTCTTCTGCCGCCTTCGCCTCCATGCCTACTTTAACAACCAAGACTCCTGCCCACCCTCTGATGACCCCTTCTCCCGCCTCCAACACACCCCATCCACCTGGACATCCCGTGCTGGCCTCTTACCTACCCTCGATCTATTTATAGCCAACTGCCGCCGCGACATTAACTGACTCAACCTGTCCACCCCTCTCACCCACTCCAACCTCTCACCCTCAGAACGTGCAGCCCTCCACTCCCTCCGCTCCAAACCCAACTTCACCATCAAACCGGCAGACAAGGGAGGCGCAGTAGTAGTTTGGCGCACCGACCTTTATACCGCTGAGGCCAAACGCCAGCTTGTGGACGCCTCCTCTTATTGCCCCCTTGACCATGACCCCACCTCCCACCACCAAACCATCATCTCTCAGACCATCCATAACCTCATCACCTCAGGGGATCTCCCATCCACCGCCTCCAACCTCATAGTCCCACAACCCCGCACGGCCCGTTTCTACCTCCTGCCCAAAATCCACAAACCTGACTGCCCCGGCCGACCCATTGTCTCAGCCTGCTCCTGCCCAACCAAACTCATCTCCGCCTACCTCGACACGGTTCTGTAGTCCAAGAACTCCCCACCTACATTCGGGACACCACCCACGCCCTCCAACTCCTCCATGATTTTCGCTTCCCCGGTCCCCAACGCCTTACCTTCACGATGGACATCCAGTCCCTGTACACCTCCATTCCCCATCACGAAGGACTCAAAGCCCTCTGCTTCTTCCTTTCCCGCCGCACCAACCAGTACCCTTCCTTTGACACCCTCCTTCGACTGACTGAACTGGTCCTCACCCTGAATAAATTCTCTTTGCAATCCTCCCACTTCCTCCAAACTAAAGGAGTTGCCATGGGCACCCACATGGGCCCCAGCTATGCCTGTCTCTTCATAGGATATGTGGAACAGTCCATCTTCCGCAACTACACTGGCACCACCCCCCACCTTTTCCTCCGCTACATCGATGACTGTATCGGCGCTGCCTCGTGCTCCCACGAGGAGGTTGAACAGTTCATCATCTTTACCAACATCTTCCATCCCGACCTCAAATTCACCTGGACTGTCTCAGACTCCTCCCTCTCCTTCCTAGACCTTTCCATTTCTATCTCGGGCGACCGACTCAACACAGAAATCTACTATAAACCGACTGACTCCCACCCTGCCCCCTGTAAAAACGCCATCCCATATTCCCAATTCCTTCGTCTCCGCCGCATCTGCTCCCAGGAGGATCAGTCCCAACACCGTACAGCCCAGATGGCCTCCTTCTTCAAGGACCGCAGATTCCCCCCAGACGTGATCGACGATGCCCTCCACCACATCTCCTCCACTTCCCGCTCCTCCGCCCTTGAGCCACGCCCCTCCAACCGCCACCAAGACAGAAACCCACTGGTTCTCACCTACCACCCCACCAACCTCCTTATACAGCGTATCATCCGCCGCCATTTCCGCCACCTACAAACGGACCCCACCACCAGGGATATATTTCTCTCCCCTCCCCTATCAGCGTTCCGCAAAGACCACTCCCTTCGGGACTCCCTCGTCAGGTCCACACCCCCCACCAACCCAACCTCCACTCCCGGCACCTTCCCCTGCAACAGCAGGAAATGTAAAACTTGTGCCCACACCTCCTCCCTTACTTCTCTCCAAGGCCCCAAGGGATCCTTCCATATCCGCCACAAATTCACCTGCACCTCCACACACATCATCTATTGCATCCACTGCACCCAATGTGGCCTCCTCTATATTGGGGAGACGGGCCGCCTATTTGCGGAACGCTTCAGGGAGCACATCTGGGACGCCCGGACCAACCAACCCAACCACCCCGTGGCTCAACACTTTAACTCTCCCTCCCACTCCACCGAGGACATGCAGGTCCTTGGACTCCTCCATCGCCGGAACATAACAACACGACGGTTGGAGGAAGAGCGCCTCATCTTCCGCCTGGGAACCTTCCAACCACAAGGGATGAACTCAGATTTCTCCATTTTCCTCATTTCCCCTCCCCCCACCTTGTCTCAGTCGATTCCCTCGAACTCAGCACTGCCTTGCTAACCTGCAATCTTCTTCCTGACCTCGCCGCCCCCACCGCACTCTAGCCTATCACCCTCACCTTGACCTCCTTCCAACTATCACATCTCCATCGCCCCTTCCCTCAAGTCCCTCCTCCCTACCTTTTATCTTAGCCTACCTGTCACACTCTCCTCATTCCTGATGAAGGGCTCTGGCCCAAAATGTCGAATTTCCTGTTCCTTGGATGCTGCCTGACCTGCTGTGCTTTAACCAGCAACACATTTTCAGCCATGTCCCAGACTCCCCATCGCCTTCCCCGGATATCTCCTATCTCACCAACAGGACAGACACAGCAGAAGTGGCAGCATAGTGGGATATAGTTGGAAGGGAATTGCTCTGGGAATCCTCAAAAGTGACCCCGTATCCCAGGAAGTCGCATGGCTTTAGTTTACGCATGGGAAAGGAAACCTCCTGCTGATTACCAGGTACCAGCCTCTCTCAACTGATGAATCAGCACTCCTCCATGGTGACCAACACTTGGAGGAAGCACTGAGGGTGGCTAGGATGCTAAATGTACTCTGGGTGGGGGATTTAAATGTCCATCACCAAGAGTAGCTCAGCTGCAGTATTACTGATTGAGCTGTCCAGGTTCTAAAGAATATAACGGCTCGGCTTGTATTTACGGCAGGTCATAAAGGAACCAATAAGAGGAAATTACATACTTGATCACATCCTTACTAATCCGCCAGGTGCAGAATTATCTGTCCATGATAGTATTGGTAAGAGTGACCACTGCGTAGACATTGTGGAGACAAAGTCCCACCTTCACATTGAGAATAACCTTCATCATTTTGGGTGGCACTATCACCGTGCTAAATAACCAGCTTGAAACACATCTCGAAGCTCAAGTCTGGGTTTCCATAAGGTGCTGTGAGTCAGCAATAGCAGCAGAATTGTACAGCCACACACCCTCATGGCCTGGCATATCCCCCTCACAACAATTACCATCAAGTCAGAGGATCAACCTTGATTCAATGGAGTGTGCAGGATGGCAGGAGTAGCACTAGGCAAACCTGACAATGAGGTGTCAGCCTGTTGAAGCCACCAGACAGGACAATGTGTGCCCCAAACAGCATAAGCAGTAAGTGATAGACAGAGCTTAGTGATCCCACAAGCAACGGATCAGATCTAAGCTCTGCAGTCCTTCCACTTCTAGTTGAGAAAAGCTGGGGACAATTAAACAAGCCATTGGAGGAGGAGATTCCACAAGTATCCCCATCCTTAATGATGGAATAGCCCAGCACTTCAGTGCAAAAGATAAGGTTGATGCATTCTTTAGTCAAAAGGACATCTTCATCAGAAGTGCTGAGTGGATGGAATATCTCAGCCTCCTCCAGTGATCCTTAGCAATTCAGTTACCAGTCATCAGCCAATTTGATTCAGTCCACGCGATATCCAGAAACAATTGGAGACACTGAATACTCCAATGGGACACATGCTGACAACATTCTGGCTATAGTACTGAAAATTTGTGCTGCAGAACTTGTCACTGCCCTAGCTAAACTGTTCCAGTATCGTTACAACAACATTTCACCGATTACGTGGGAAATTACCCCAAGTATCCCCGATACATAAAAAGCAGAACAATTCCAATCTGACCAATTACCAACCCATCAGTCTACTCTCGATCATCAGTAAAGTGATGGAAGGTGTCAGTGTTTTCAAGCAGCACATGCTCAGATATAACCTGGTCAATGACACCCAGTTTGGGCTCCACCAGGGTCACTCAGCTCCTGATCTCATTACCTTGGTTCAAACATGGACAAAAGAGCTGAATTCCACAGGTGGGCTGAGAGTGATAGCCCTTTAAAACAAGGCTGTCTTCGACCAAGTGTGGTATCAAGGGGCCTGAGCAACACTGGAATCAATGAGAATTGGGGAAAATACCCCGCTGGTTAGAATCATACCTGACACGTCGGGAGATGGTCATGGTTGATAAAGGTCAGTCAACCCAGCTCCAGGATAAGTCTGTAGGAGTCCCTCGGGCAGTGGCCAAGGCCCAAATATTTTCAGGGCTGCTTCATCAATGACCTTCCCTCTATTTTAAGGTCAGAAGTGGGGATGGTCATCAATGATTGCACAATGTTTAGCAACATTAGTGGTTCCGCAGATACTGAAGCAATCCATGTCCAAACACGACCAGATCTGGACAGTGTCCAGGCTGACAAGTGGCAAGTAATATTAAGGCCACACAAATGCCAGACCCTGACCATCACCACTAAAATACAATCTAACCGCTGTCCCTTGGCATTCAATGGTGTTACCATCACTAAATCCACAGTGGGCTGCAACGGTTCAAGGCAGCTCACCACCACCCTCTCAAGGGCAACTAGGGACAGGCAATAAATGCTCGCCCAGCCAGTCACACCCAGATTCAGGAAATAAATAGTACTTTCAATAAAAATAACAGAGGAACGTTACTGAGATATCACAGAGATCGGTGCTCAGGCCCCAACTGTTCACGATACCCATTAAACATTTGGCTGTGGGAATAAAATACAATATATCTCAACCTGCGACAGAACTAAAGGATGTTGGATTGTGAGTGGGTGAGGAGGTTGTAAAAAAGCTCCAAGGTGACTAAGACAAGTGGAGTGAATAGGCAAATACGTGGCAGATGGAGAGCAAGGTGGGTAGAGGTGATGGTGTGTCCTTTGTTGGGAACAATAGATTGGAAGCCTATTGTTTGAAAAGGGATTGTTTGATATGTCTTGATCTACAAAGGGACGTATGCTCCTTTTTGTTGTTTCCTTCTGCCCAGCCCTCCGCGGTCCCTGCAGCTCAGTGAGGTATGAACCCAGAAGGCAATACTGGGAATGGCATTGGCATTGGCATGCTGACCAGTCTATATAGACCCACCCAGTGGGGAGCTGTAACATTGCAAAAGATTTGGATCTCCCTGTAGACCAGTCACTGAAAACAACATTGCAGGAACAGAAAGCAATTAGGAAGGTAAATAGGATGTTGACCTTCATTTCAGGTGGATTTGAGTCCAGGAGTAAGGGTGTCTTACTGCAGCTGTACAGGGCCATAGTGAGACCCCATCTTGAACATTGTGCAGTATTGTGTGGAGTTTTGGTATCTGTACCTAACAAAGGACAAACCTGACATTGAGGGAGAGCAGGGAATGATGACCAGACTGATCTCTGGGATGACTGGCTTGTTGTGAGAGCAGTGTTTGGGGCGACTGGGCCTGTATTCGATGAGCTTGAGGAAAATGGGTGGAGATCTCAGTGAGCTATATAAAACTCTGACAGGGCGAGACAGATTGGAAGCAGGGATGATAATTCCCCAGGCTGTGGTGTCTAAAGCAAGGGGCCATGGTATTAAGATGCCAATAAATGTCTACCCTCAGAGACTGGTGAACCTGGGGAATGCACTCGAACCTGGAGCCAAGACACTGAATATAACTACGGATTTAGAGAGAGTAAAGGGATGGTGGGAGAGCAGGAGTACGGTGTGGAAATGAAGGGCAAGCCATTATTATATTGAATTGGGTAGCAAACTCGATGGACCAAAGGGACGACTGCACTTGCTAATTTATAGCTTCCCAAGGTTACTCACATTAACGGATACTGTGGGAAAGCTCTGTAAATGCTGTCACCCACTCTCAGATGTTAGGAAGGAGGTCTCTGCAGGGTCAACAGGACTGTGTTTCCCATTTCCTGTTTCCCGATACTGAGGCTGGGGCCGGGTTTATTCTTTAAGACCTCGGAGCAGTTTAATATAATAGAGTGTCTTGTTGGCCGATTCAGAAATCATTGAAACCTTTTATCACATGTCTATGTGTCTGCTGTCATAGATAATCATAGATAATCATGGATAACAAACAACAATGGACCCAGCCTCCAGTCTGACAAGCATCCTTCCACTAAACCCTCTGCTTGCTACCATCAAGCCAACCGTGTATCCAATTGGCCAATTCCCTCAGCATTCTACGTGATGTAACCTTCCAGAGCAGCCTGCCATGTGGAACTTTTGCAAATGCCTTACTGAAATCCATGGAGACTACGTCTACCGCTCTGTTCTCATCAACCTTCCTAGTCATTTCATTAAAGAACTCTAACAAATTTGGGAAGCATGATCTCCCACTCACAAGTCTATGCTGTCTGCTCTGAATCAAACCCTGCGTAAGTAATGGGAGCCTACAATGGTATGCTGTCCTTCATTGTAAAGTGTTTCGAGTCCATAAGTAAAGCTATCTTCCTGCTGTTGCTGAGAGAGTATTTGGGGCACTCTCTACAGATTTGATCTCCTTTGTAAGGAATGATCTTCTTACCACAGACACGGGTGATGGTAACATGAGGATAGAGTGAGGAAGCTGAGTGTTTAATCTGTAGAACTGTGAGAGACAAAGAAACGGTGACGTTAAACACGAGGAGTGGCAGCGATCACTTATTTCCAAAAGAGATATTGATAGAGTGAGAAATTCCATACTTTACCCAGGATTAATTGTTGTGATTTATTGTCATGTGTACCTCAGTACAGGGAAACACTTTATTTATGAGCAGTGAAGGCAGATCATAGCAAACATGGCCAGACAGATCATAAGTTGGAAATAGACTTGGACAGAATAAAGCATACAGGTTACACTGAACAGGACGTGCACTAGACAAGATCAACATGAACAAGATCAGCATTATTTGAACTTAGAGAGTCCATTCATCAGTCTCGCGTGACTCTCCTAATAGTTTATATGCCCAAATTAACTCTCCCCACGTTATTGTGCAGTCGGCGTGTGAACCCGTACTGAACGTCATGTTGTTCATAATCCCCAATAGCAGCCACAATACCTTCCATCTGAAACAGGCAGCTATTCCTGTCAGTTTCCCACCTACATAGAAACACCAGGCTAGCTTCTCAGAGATGGAAGGTTCCTTCTTGAGACTACACACAAGATATATGGCTTCCCTCCTGACCACTAGAAAACTACGTTAAAATCCCACGTGTATATTATAAGCAAAGGAGCCACCTGGAACAACATGGAGCAGTCTGTCCTGCTCCATTTGTCCATCATGTTGCAGCATCAATCTGGAGACACTGAAGACTGCCGATGCTGGAGATCAGAATAGAGAGTCGATTGCTGGAAAAGCACAGTGGGTCAGGCAGCATCCGAGAAGCAGGAGAATCGATGTTTTGGACATAAGCCATTCATCAGGAATCAGCATCAATTACCTCATTCTGTCCCTGTGTAAGTGCATTGAGGTGGGAATGGCCTCCTCCTTTTCCTGTGTAAGTGACTCAAGGGACTGACTGGCTTCTTCCTCGTCCGATTGGACAGGGCTAAGGGCCTGATTGGGTTACCCCTGGTACCTGTTTGACAGCTCAATGTACTGACAAGTGTGATGATGCTGCAGATTTAAGAGGTTATTTTAGTCCTGGTTTATTTTAAGAGAGATATTGAACGATCGTTACCAAGCTGGCTAGTTAAGACCACTTGAGTAAACAGCTAGGGAGGCCTTGGATTTATTTTAATGCAGCCTGAATGGGTGTGGTCAGCTCTCACAGATTAGGATCTCTGGGTTTTGGTTTCTCAGTAACATCAAAAACTATAGAGGTCTTCACAGAGTTGGAAGTTTCAGGGAATGTCTTCTGGTTGCTGCTCTCACTGAATTTTCTCGTGATGCTGTTTACTATTCCTGCATTTTCCTTTTTGCCAAGGTCTGTGTTTATGGAAATTTCCTATGTTGGACTAGTTCATTAATAATAGCTCCTAGATCTATTATTTTGTAAAGTTGCCCAATAGAATTATTTTATTCTAAATTCCTCTTTCTTTGGTTTTATTTCATCTTTCGTGTTTAAATAAATGGTGTTTTGTTTCACACCGGGTAGTTTGACCAGTCACATTGCATCTGGAACAGACACTTTACATTTCCTTTGAATAAGAAAACATTAGAGTCTCGGCTACTGCCTTCAAATATTGTCGAGGGGCTCTGGTGTGGCCCATCACACCAGAATCCTTCTCTTCCTGAGTAATAGGTTGGATGCACTGAATGGGCTGTCCCTGTTCTTCTCCAACAGTGTCAATGGGCTGAATGGCTTCTGCATATTCCTGTGAAACCAGTGTGAGGTGCTGAATGAACTCTTGTTATATTGTGGCAATGTGCAGTGTCCGGCAGTGCTGTTACATGACTGTTACAGACCCTTTAACAGAACAAGCCTGAAGTGGCATTGAATGTCAGGTTTTCTCTTCTCAAGAGTGTTCGGGGAGCTCGATGACTGAAAGTATTTGAAGAGGAGGTAGATGGATATTGACCTGTCAGAGAGTTGAGGGCGATGAAGAATTGGATATGAAAGAGGATTTGAGACCAAGAGCAGATCAATCATGATCTTAGTGAAGGGCAAGGCAGGTTTGGGGAGTGAACGACCTGCCCCTGTGTCTGATGTTCTCACGTTCTGTTATTGGAAAGTTAGTGGGTGTTATTTTCATGGATGTTCTGGTATTGAATGTTGCCGTCAGGGAGACAAGAAGATTTTGTGAGCCATCTGTGGGTGAGGTATGGGGGCTGTACTCATATTGAATTTGGGTCTACAACATGACCAACAAATGGAGCAAAAGTTTCAGAGAAGCGAAGATCTGTGAAGAGAGATGAGGGGCCTCTTTCATACCCAGCCTGGGTTTTCCAATTACATTTCCCAAATCACCTCAAAGCGTGTGGGACAGTATTGAAGGGCCGAATGATTTCCTCTGTTTCTGTGCAACAGGTTATAGGAGTAAGTAACCTCTAACTGCTCCTGTCTAGTAGGTTTGAGGGGCTGGATGGAACACAGGAACATGGGATTGAGGGACAGGAGTGGGTCATTAAACACTTCGACCCTTCTCCGCCAGGCACTAAGATTGTGGTTGATCAGGTTGTGGACTCAGCCCCACTTTCCTGTCTGTGTCCCATTATGCATGACTCAGTTCTCTGTCAAATATTTACCTAATGCAGCTTTCAATCAATGTGAACATAGAGGCACAATAAACTTCCAGTGAAGAGAATTCTGATTTGAAAGGTACTTTCAGAATTTTTTGTCATCCCTCTTATAGAATCAGAGTCATACAGAATAGAAACAGACCCGTTAATCCAATCTGTTCACCCCGATCAGACACCTAATCTGATCCAGTCCCATTTGCCACCAATATCCCTCCTCTTTCTGATACTTTTTAAATGTGCCTTCACCACGTCCTCTGACAGCACTTTCTGTACACACATCACTCTCTGTGTGAAACACTTATCTTCAGGTCTTTTCTAAATTAATTGCCCTCTCCCCTTCAGCCTATGCTCTCTTGTTCTGGACTCCGCTGTCATCTGTAAACTTACTAACAGCGTGGCTGTTCAGAATATCCATGCCCCTGATGGTTTTATAAACGTCTATAATGTCACTCCTCAGCCTCTGACACTCCAGGAGAAAACACCTCAACCTAATCAGCCTCTTCTTGAAGCTCAAACCTCCAGGTCTGGAACATCCGTGTTAGTCATTTCTACAGAAAACCGAATTGTACGCAGTATTCTTAAAGTGGCCTCACCAACATCCTGTACAGATGCAACATGCCACCACAACTCCTTTTCCTCAATGCTGATTAAGGCAAATGTGTAAAATGTGTTCTGTACCGCACTGTCTGCATTTGACTCCACTTTCAAGGAACAATGTACCTGCTGCCCTATGTCCATTTGTTCCACAACTCTCCCCAGGATCTGACCATTAAGTGTATCATTTCTGCCCTGATTTGCCTTCCCAAAACGCAAAACCTCGTATTTATCTAAATTAAACTTCATCTGTCACTCCTTGCCCCTTTGTCCCATATAATTGTGGTCTTGTTGTACTCTGAGATAATCTACTACACCACCTTTCTGATGTCGTCTGTAAACTTACTAACTATGGCCCCAATATTCACATCTAAATCCTTTATAAAAATGATGAAATGCAGTGAACTCAGTCCTGATTCTTACAGCACACTGTTGCTCACAAGCCTCCAGTCTGAAAAATACCCCTCTTCCTTCAAACCAATTGTGATTAGCTTCCTCTGTATCCCATGTGACCGAAACTTACTAATCTGTCTACCAATCAGAATGAAATACTAGCTATGAAGAGAGGCTGATTAGGTTAGGTTTATTTTCACTAGTAAAAAGAAGATTGGTGGGGGGGGGGAACTTATTGAGGTTTGCAAAATCATGAAGGTTAAAGATAGGGTGGACAGAGACAAGTTTTTTCCCAGGGTGAAGGATTCAATAACGACAGGTCGTGCTTCCAAGGTGAGATTTAGACAGTTTAAGGGGGTACACGCGGTAAGTACTTTACATAGAGGGCGGTGGGCGTTTGGAATGCGTTGCTAGCAGAGGTGGTAGAGGCAGGCACGACAGATTCATTTAAGGTGCGTCTAGACAGATGCATGAGTAGGTGGGAGCAGAGGAGTAGGTGGGGAGCAGAGGGATACAGATGCTTAGGAATTGACCGACAGATTTAGACAGGACATTTGGATCGGCTCAGGCTTGGAGGGCGAAGGGCCTGTTCCTGGGCTCTTTGTTCTTTAAATGACCACCTTGCTGAAGTCCACATCGACAATGCCAACCAAACTGCCTTCATCAATCTTCTTTGTCAACTCTTCAATAAACTCAACCAAATTAGTGAGACATGATTTCCCATGAAGAAAGCCACGTTGACTACCACGATCAGCCCTTGCCTTCCCAAATGTATGTAAATGCTATCCCTCAGAATCCCCTCCAACAATTCACCCACCACCGACATCAGGCTCACCGGTCTATAGTTCCCCGGCTTTTTGGGCCACTGTTTCCTTTCTAGTCCCACTCCCCCACTGCTCACAACAAATGTTAAATGTAACCAGGTCAGTGATATAGCCGATGATATCGGTCTCAGACTGGGTCAGGGTCAGTTTTAGGAACAAGTCAGGCTAATTTCTTTAATCTGCTCAAATAGCACGTTTATGATCCAGAGCAATGTTACTCCAACTATGATGGAAAGATGAATGGCAAACTATTTTTGTATTGCAAATATATAATCAATATTTCCCTTTCTATAAAACACACACACACAAACACACACACTCTGCAATTTTTACTTGAAAGAACTTTGTCCAGATATTATCTCATGTACATTGTCCAAACTATGTCTCCATCACATTCCCTGTTCCATGTTGGTACATCATTGCTGCTGTCATACACAGAGCCATACCCTTAGCAGAAAATGGTCTTGGTCGATTTGAAGATATGTTTTTATGTTCCTGCTTCATTAAAAAATAAAAAATGTCTAATTTATTCAGAATACGTGTGTTAAAATGAATGCATGTTTTAAAGAAATACAGAAATTGCTGGAAAAGCTCGGCAGGTCTGTCAGCATCCAGATGCCTTTTACATGATGTAGTTGTACCCAGCCTCCACCACTTTCTCTGGCAGCTCATTCCATACGCACACCACCCTGTGTGTGAAAAGATGCCCTTTAGGCCTCTTCACAGTCTTTCCCCTCTCACTTTCCACCAATGCCGTCGAGTTTTGGACGCCCCTAACCTGGGGAAAAACCCTGAATACTCAACCTATCCATGACCATTCAGATTTTATGAACCTTTCCTGCTGCGAAATGTGATTTCAATCAACACAAATGGCTGTACTTTCAGTCATCCTGGGCCTAAATGCTGAAATTCAACACCGACACCTCTTCCTTCTCCATCAAGTCACAATTCTAAACCAGTTTAATCAGTTTGTTCAGATATATTAGGAGACACTTCTGTGGGATTTACACCCAGACCTTTGTGCCCGGAGGAAGGGACACTATCCTCACTGCCCAATACCCATAAAGCTGTAACATTATTCTCCTGTGTGTTTGTCCATCAGCCTGTTCTGTCATACTGTGACATACTTCTGCAACAGGCAGGACTTCAATCCAGGCCTTCTCATCCAGAGCTAGGAACACTACCACACAAATTCAGGAATTGGAATCAAACCCAGAGCTCTGGCTCAGAGACACGGACACTGCCCACTATACTACCATACCCAGATTTTGGGTCATATTTTAGTGCTCGCTTCCAGCTCAGTATGGATTGATTATAATCAGGTTACTATTACTGAATTACAAACAACACTTTGTATTATTAAACAAATGCAAGATATTTGTCTCAACTGTAGGATATTGAGTGTACTTGCTGAATATTGAAATTATCTATGAACATCTTTAATCGCTATTATCTGTAGTCTGCAATATTAGGGAAAGAAATCCTGCAGAAACACTCTGCCCAATGAAGGGTCTCAAATAGATGTTTATTACTGAACACCAGAGGCGAAGGAAGAGCTTAATTTCTGACCCCAAAACACCGATCAATCTTACCCACTCTAATGTGTGTCTGCCCTCTGCCTAAAACCATGAAATGATACCAGGCCGCTGATTACTGTCCAGCCTCTCCTCCCGAACGACTGTGTCTGCAATCTGTCCCTCCTCCCTCTAACCACACAAGGCAAACCAAGCTCAGGGTCTTTGTGAAAATCAAGGCCGGAGTGTGCAGGCCTCCTGGAGAGGGGTGGTCATTTTAAAATTGAAGGGGGAGGGGGAGGTGGCAGTCATATCACACACTGGGCTAAGGGGTGGCAGATGGAGGATAGTCTGGATTAATGCCAGGCATTGGATTTGGTAAATCAAACAAAAACAGGACCTATACAATTAAAAGTAGGGTCTTTTGGTGGTGTTGTAGTACAGAGACCTAGGCTGTCAGGCTTAATTCTTTAAAATTTGCATCTGATATAGAAAGTGGCTAAGAAGGTGTTTAACACACTTGTCTTCATAGGTCAGACCTTTGAGTATCAGACTTGGGATGTCATGTTGAGGTTGTACAGGACATCGGTGAGGCCTCTTCTGGAATACCGTGTCCAGTCTGGTCACCCTGCCCGCTCATTCCATAGGCACACCACTCTCTGGGTGAAAAGGTGCCCCTTAGGTCGCTTTTAAATGTCACCCTCTCACCTTAAGCCTATGTCCTCTAGTTTTGGACTCCCCCGTACCCTTAGCAAATACCTTAACTATTCACTTTGATATTATTGACCTTGATATTACTAAGCTGGAGAGGGTTCAGAAGAGTTTAACCTGGATGTTGCTGGGAATGGGGGGATTGAGCTATAAGGAGAGGCTGAATAGGTTGGGACATTTTTCACTGGAGAGTATGAGATGGAGGGGTAACTTTACAGAGGTTTATAAAATGATGAGGGGTACAGATAAGCTAAAGGGCTGATGTCTTTTCCCGAGAGTTGGGGATTCAAAACGGAGGGATATTTTGAGGTGTGAGGAAAAAGATTTACAAAAGTCAGGAGAGGTAATTATTTTAGACAGAAGCTGGCTTGTGTGTGGAATAAACTTCCAGAGGAACTGGTGAAAATAGGGACAGTTACAATATTTAAAGGACATTTAGATCAGTACATGGATAAGACATCAGTTTGGATGGTGCTGTGAGCAGCTGCCCTCCCCCTCCCCCTCCCCCTCTCTGAATGTATCCCTGTTGGTTTTCACCCTCTGCCAATGCCTGTGCAGTGGCGTGGGGAGGCCAGCAGAGGGTGGCATTGCATCACTTTCAGCACCACAGAGCACAGCCAGACCTGCCCCACACAGAGACACACACATACACACACAGCAATTGTTAGGGCACAGTGTGAAGCTCATCTGGTAACTTAAACTAAACATAAAGAAATGCTCAATTTACCTTGTAAACTGTTGAAATATGAGTGATAGAGAACTCCCAAATTCCAGTGTTTAAACAAAAAATATCAATGTATTTTTTTTAACACTGAAAGTGAACATTTTACATCAACTATTCACAACTCTGGGACCCTCTTTCTCCTAACTGCTTATTACCATACTCCAACTCTACAGCAATATAATGTTTCAATAAGACACTTATTAAAATTACACAAACGTAATTTCAAAACCACACAGCAGCTGTTGTTTCATCTGACCTCACACCAATGTCCCTTTTCCCATCTTTCCTGGGAAGACTGGCTCATGTTACAGGATGCTATCGAAGTGTCTACATTTCAACATTCTGAAACCTGGGAACACAACCTTCCATGGCACTGTCTCTCAGTCTCCCCCTGTCAGTCTATACCCCAAACCCCTCCCATGTGGTGATATTTAAACTGATTCCACTGCCATCTCTGTCTCTCTCTGGCAGTGATGTTCACACCAACAGCACCCCCTTGTCATGGTACAATGGAGATATGGAGCTGGAAATGGGTGGGAGCTGCACATCCTGTCACTTCCAGCATGGGCTGCAAGTTTCCCCTCACTGGGCAGGGATCTAACACAGTGTTACTGAGCAATGTACTGGGGTGGGGTAGACAGTCCTACATGCTGGGAGGGTAACTGCTCCTGGGTTACAGATCAATGCACTGGGGTGGGGTACACTGTCCTACATGCTGGGAGGGTAACTGCTCCTGGGTTACAGATCAATGCACTGGGGTGGGGTACACTGTCCTACATGCTGGGAGGGTAACTGCTCCTGGGTTACAGATCAATGCATTGGGGTGGGGTACACAGTCCTACATGCTGGGAGGGTAACTGCTCCTGGGTTACAGATGAATTCACGGGTGATCACTGCACAGGTCTCTGTGCTGGTCAGACTGTCTGGTTGAGGTTTATAGATAATACAATGATGTGGTCAGTGCAGCTCCCCGTGCTGGACAGATATGTAGCCTGTGCATGGTACATCATGGTGGTGGGGTGGGTAGGGGGGAAAGGTGATGGACAGGTCACAGAACTCCACTGAACGTTCTGTCCCTGACATTCTATAACTGCCATTCCCCAGAACGTTCTGTCCCTGACATTCTATAACTGACATTCCCCGGAACGTTCTGTCCCTGACATTCTATAACCGACATTCCCCAGAACGTTCTGTCCCTGACATTCTATAACTGACATTCCCCGGAACGTTCTGTCCCTGACATTCTATAACTGCCATTCCCCAGAACGTTCTGTCCCTGACATTCTATAACTGACATTCCCCGGAACGTTCTGTCCCTGACATTCTATAACCGACACTCCCCGGAACGTTCTGTCCCTGACATTCTATAACTGACATTCCCCGGAACGTTCTATCCCCGACATTCTATAACTGACATTCCCCGAACGTTCTGTCCCCGACATTCTATAACTGACATTCCCCGGAACGTTCTGTCCCTGATGTTGTTTGTTTGTGAACGGCCGGACATCAGTGAATTGAACAAACGATAAGATCCCGAGGGAAGAGATCCCGTTCCAGGGAGAAGGAGACACTGCTCCGAAGGCCCCTCAGGCAGTTAAAGGGGTGAACACGTTTTCCCTGCGTTTACATTTCTCCATGACACAGGATCGACCACAATTTAGACCAAAATACAGAAAATTCCCAAACTCCGTTTGTCTTCAGGAAACTGGGACAGAATCCTTCAGGACAGCAACGTTCCCACCCTCCGTATTAGAAACTGGGAAGGAGTGACCTGTGTCTGCTCTCGAGTGATCGAGTGTGTGCGAATGCTCTAGAAACCATCTATCCTTATGGATGTGTCACTGTGTGTTTGGGGAGGGAGGGTTTCTTGTGGTTTCTGTCACATTTTTGTCAGTAATTTTGTCAGTAATTCCGACCTTCCCATTTGTTATTCCAGCTCCAATTATTTTAATAAATCCCTGAATACAGGGACACATTTGAAAATCTCACGGGTCCCCGATCAAACGGGTCCCTTTGCCTCCAGGCTGATGGAAAATGGGTTTGTTTTCCTTCCTCACAGTTAACGTAGTGACCATCCACGTCCTGCTTTATAAAGATTGTGGATTGTCTCCATGTGTCAGACGTTACCTGGGGGCCATGGCAATGGCGGATCTCCTGGTCATTATCCTCGACCTGATCCTGAGACACATTCCCATTGTTTATCAGGAACAGTTTTATTTCCTGGTGTACTCCGTCCCCATGTGTAATATCCACGCCGTCCTGCTTTATGCAGCCACTGACTGCTCTGTCTGGTTCACCGTCACTTTCACCTTTGATCGGTTTGTGGCCATTTGTTGCCAGAAGCTGAAAAAGTAAATATTGCAGTGAGAAAACGGCGGCTGTGGTTCTGGGAGCAGTGACTGTGCTGAGCTGTTTAAAGAACATTTCCTGGTATTTTATGCTCACGGCTCGGTATTACCTGATGAACCGTCCCTGGTTTTGTGATGTAATAAACGCTGTTCTATCCTCCAGTGTCTGGGTCACAATCGAGTCCCTCCACCACATTCTAACCCCGTGTGTCCCATTTCTCCTGATTCTGCTGCTCAATGTTCTCACCGTCAGACACATTTTAGTGACTAGCAGAGCCCGCAGGAGACTCCGTGCTCACACCAATGGGGACGCTCAGTCTGACACTGAAATAAGAAACCGAAAAAAATCCATCATTTTACTGTTTGTGATCTCAGCCAATTTCATCCTGTTATGGTCAATGTTAATGCTGTTTTCTATATGGTTCCGGATGTCTATTATTGGGTATGAGTCTGTGTACCTCCATCCCTTTGTGCAGGAATTGGGCTTCATGCTGCAGCTCCTCAGTTGCTGCACAAACACCGCGATTTATGCCGTGACCCAGACTAAGTTCAGGCAGCAGCTGAAGAATGTGCTGAAATATCCCTTCACCCAAATCCATCCATCCATCAAATTCCCTCATTAATCACAGCATCGGGATTTTCTCGTTTCAGTTCAGTGTTTCAGCGATGGAGCAGCCTGTCGCTATGGTAACAGACTGAGGGTAGAGCTGGTTTGTCCATCCTTATCCCACAGCGGGGTTACAGCGAAACATTTCAATGTTTCTCACAACTCAGGGGCCAGTGAGAAAAGGCACCATCCCACTGACTGTATCCATCACTTCCATTTGTAACCAATAAAAATGCTGATGACAGCGTGCCGAGCAGCAGAGTGACCGATGTTGTTGTGTGTCTTTGTGTTGGAGAAGCTGAGCTGGAGAGAGACAGACTCAGCCCCGAGTCCTGGTCCTCAGGGAAGGGGAGGGCCCCGCGCCCTGAGCTCAGGAGCTGGGGTTAACTCCCTCTGTCCCCCTCCCCACCCCCTTTCCAACCTGGCCTCCCCATTTCATCTCCCCCACTCTTACTCCACATTTCTCCCTCTCTCTCCCTACACACTCACTCTTTCTCACAACCTCCCCCTTTCACTCTCCCTCGTTCTCCCTCTCACATT